>NC_056735.1:512918041-512940541 GCF_019279795.1 Protopterus annectens
ACAAACAGAGAGACATGTTGAAGCTCATTATGCATGTGTCAAATGTGTATAGGACTCTGGCCCTGTGTTTAACCACTCTCCCACACAAGAAAAGAAGAGAACTGTAGCTAGTTAATTAGCTACAGTCTTTCTAGAGTGATATCATATAGGTCTATTACTAGATGTCTTCACAGCAAATTGTTAGATTTTTGAGGCCCTCCTGCAACTTGAACACATCAATATTTGTGTTGTTGTTCAGTGTAAGAATAATATTCTTTCTTTACTAGGTTCCAGTGTCTATCACATATTCAGACCTGGTGGAAATTGCATTACAGTGTCAGTATTTGTCAGACACTAAATTATCTCTTCACAGATTCTTGTAGCCCAGAGTTCACTGAACTTTAAATTACACTACACAAGACAAATTTTCAATTTATAATATTACAGGTTATGTTCCATGTCCCCGAGAACCATGAAGGATTTCCACATGTACATAGTGAACTACCCATAAACTAATCTACCTTTTTGATGAGTGGTTTCAACTATCCATTAAATAAGTGAAGCAAATATACCATACATATAGGGCATAACTAAAGATTCTGAAACTTAGCAAATGCAAATTCCATTGTACAAATAATTAACCATCCCAGTAGAGATCAAAATCTATATAACCTTATCATCACTAATATTGCACACTTTTGCTCTGCTAGCTTAGTATCCATATCTCTGGTCAAGTCTAATCATAAATTAGCAATTTTCTCCTTTGTGGTATCCAAACCCACCAAAATAAACACTTCTGAATTCAAGTGCATTAAAAGAAAACATTTAAAACTATACAATACATTGTTGAAATTCATCTGCAAGATTTCAAGCCCTTCTGCCCCTCAGTATGCTTGCAATATATTTTTGGTTTAGCCTTAGCTGTCACTTATGCCAAATAATTTTCCTCCAAGTGGTCTTAATCAGAAACAAATATCATATTCATATGCAAGCCACATTAGTGGAATTACAACATTAATGAACTCTATAATAAAAGAAAAGAAAAATAGGTAGGATCATAGGATATACAAGGCAAGTCAGGCTAGGAGCCATGTGTACCTGGCCAAGACCGACCCTCAGGCTCTATCACCTTTTGCAATGACAGTGATCTTGTGAGCCCTGGTGTAAACTTAGGGGCACCTATCCAAGTGTCCAAGCTATTTTTGAAGAATGACATGGAATAACTCTTCTTGACATGCTGGGGAGGGGGGTCTATTCCATTGCAAGAGAAGTCAATGGGTGATTAAACCATCTTTCCATCTAATACACTATCTCTCCCTCTAGTTTTATTTCTTTCTTTCTAAAGGTTTAAATTTCTTGCTCTGGCATTTGCAGCTCAGTTTGACTTGTGCAGGAAAAGGAGATAGAGAATAACTGGACTTCTAAGGACATAGTAAGCTAGGCACAATTCTCCTCAGGAGCCTAGAATATACTGAGTTAAAGGAAAAGGGCTCCAGTTGCTTCTGATATTTAAGATTTTTGAGATCAGAGATCCTTTTGTTAGAACCTCTTTGTTTATTTATTTACTTGTTTATTTTTTAAGTGTTAATATGTCTAGCCAAATACATGCTAAATGCATTATATTCAATAATAGGTCTGACTAGGGTAGAATTTAGAGGGACAATGACTTCCTCAGTTTTAGAGATATGGTATTGGAAATTAGTTGTGAAATATAAAAGGATTTTATGATAACAGTTACAACATGACAGTTAAGGGAAAAGGAGCTATCAACCCATGTGCCAGATCCCTGATCACCGATTTATATGTTAAACTGGTGCTTTTAATGCATTTGTTAACCAAATATCATGTTTACTAGTTTAGATGTCTCAATAATAGATGCCAAAAGAAGTGAGCCCAACACAGATCCCTAGAGGACACTGACGGTTACCTTTTTCAGTCTGGAGAAGTGTCACCCACTTGGATAATGTGCATTATCTTCTTAAGCCAGGTGGTAACTCATCTTACCATGTAAGTCATCAGTGTATAAAACATTTCATTATATAGTATGGTATCAGATGTCTTGGCCTGATTAAGCTGGGCAGCATAGACAGTGTAAGTACTGTCAGCTGCCTGAGTGACCTTCTCAAAGAACATGACAAGATTCCTCAGGGAGAATCTTCTCCTTACAAAGCCAAATTACTACGGGAGTAGCTTAATCAGGATTTTGATGTCATGATTTATGAGGTAAGTGATGATGTGCCCCATGGCTTTACAGATAAAGCTCATAAGTCTGATTGAGCTATAGTTTCCTCTGCCAGATGTGGATCTATCCTTATGGAGGGACATTACTACAACAGTACACCAGGTTCAAATCTTAGGTTGAACAGTTTGAGGAGGGGATCAACAACTGCATGTTTAACATTGTTTATTAGATAAACTGGTATGGACTCATGGAGGAAATGTTGTTTGTCTTTGAGAGTATATTAAGAATGTATTCCTTGATAACAGGAGGATAGTGACTCAATAAAAATTTGAGAGAGTGGTAGTTTCAGGGAAGAAATTTGCTGCAAACTTACTAGTTGTTATGTTTGCAATGTGTTTTGAGTTTAAGTAGGAAGATCCATTATGGAGATATCTGGAGTAGAATTGAGTTACTTATTAGTTTTTGGACATAACTGAAAAATAACTTGTAATTATCTTTTGTTGCTGTTGCAAGTCATAATTCATGTGCTGCTGTATTGCTCTTTATACTTCTGTTCAATTTCCAAGTGAGATGTTTAATACAATTTTGATGCTGTGGGGTTCTAGCCATATGAGACAGTGTAAGGAGTTTCTTCTATCTGACTTATTTTCCCTCATAATGACTTAAATGAAGAATGGGTTCAATACTTCAGTTCACTCCATGTTTTTATTTATTCTTCTCCTTTGATTGGCTTGATTGATTAGTTTTTTTTTTTTTTTTTTGGAAACACTCTCCAGGTTTTCTCCTCTTTTTGCTATACAACTAGAAAAAAAATAACTCCCCTTAATTATCACCACCTTGCATTTACCTTCCTTAATACTCATGTTTTTTCTTACTATATATATATATTTCCTTCTTTAACCATGTGATTTGCTTCCTTATCTTCTTTTCACTTATCTTCATAATCCCTGCTCTATTATGCCTCTTATACCATCACTAAGTTTTTTTTTTTCTCAAAACTCATTTGCCCTTTCTGTTCCCTATCGGTTATGCATTTTTCCTACATTCATTTTCAATTCTATATTGATAGTAGAAAAAGACATTCATAGTTTCATATGCTGTGTAAATGTCAAAGACAATTATAACACAGGGTCCTAGTTGTTGACTAGACATTCAAAGCAAGGCAAGTATCTAAAGAATTCTTAAATGATTTGAATGAATTATATTTTATTACTTGTAATGGCAGTCTGTTCCATGATCTCACAATACTTTGAGTGATAATCCCTAATCTAAAAGCGGTTTTGCATTTTGCTTCTTGAAAGGTATAATTTGCCCAGGCCCTCATCCTAATTGCAAAAAGTCAATATTTAACAAATTACATGTTTCTTCATTGTGATGTTGTGGGGTATTTCCAACTGTATCGGGAGAAGTGGAACAGTGCATGTATGACATTTGCCAGCATGGCTGACAGAAGTTTTGTAAATAATCTTATGTCATTTGACTGTCACATTACTTTGAAGAGATGCTTGTATTAAAAATGTATTTGTAAAAGTTGCTTATGTTAAAAAAAGCTGCAACAGAATCTTAACAGCTTTCTGAATGTGCACTGTGCCAGAGTCAGGTGACTAGATGCGATGTCATTCCATAATCAGCTAAAGGATGGAATTCTGGCGGCAGTGGTTTGTTTTTGTTTTTCTTTGGAATCTGATATAAAAGATCTATTTCAGTCATTACAGTTCAGTAGTAATAGTTGTTCAGTAGTTGTTAGTTGTACAGATCAGTGTGTGGAGTATGTCATCTTGCCTTGTGGAAGTGAACATCTGAGCAGTACATTTTGCCGCATGATATTAAGTGAGTTAATTAAGGGCAGTTTCTCCTTAGTTTAGTTAGGATAAGTACTGTGAAATTAGTTTAGTATTATTTGTTTTTCTGCATGTGAGATTCTATCTAACTGAGTTATTTTATATTTCATGTGACTGAAAACTCTGATGCTTATCGTAACTAAATATTAAGTATTTTCCTGTTTTCTATTTTTATTATCCATTATCAAATATTTTGATACCTTTTAATTGTGGCTGGTCTTTTTGTGAATATTTTTAATATCTTGAGAGTACCTGTGCTTATTTCAGTGTCACTGTGGCCACTCTGAAAAGCCTTACTGCTTTGGTCACACTCTACCATTAATATCAGTATTAATTTGACACAGTATAATTGGTTACCCCTTGTAAGAGCCTTAGAGTATTTAATTGGTGGCAGCTACTATGTAACCTGGAGAGAGGGGACACAGCTTATGAATCTGTGTCAGCCTTTCCCAGGTGTGTATGTGCGTGTGTGTGAAAAATCTAATAATCAAGTGTGTGCCAGATACTTGGAACTGGGACACAGTGCTCCAAGGTGGGTCTTGTTTAGGATCTGGAGAGACAGAGAGTCCAGTTCCAGTGGAGTGTGTTCCCTGTGTGCACTTAGGGGAAATTGTGTTGAATGCAGAGAGCTGCATCTGAAATACTGTGTAAATCCATTATTTCTGTGTTTAGTGACTGCCTGTCACTGGTGTCAGTGGTGAGGATAAGGGATCCTTCATTACTGGCCCATAATAAAGAGGGGTGTGTTGTCACATTTTATTGGTGGTGGCAGTGTGATATTAATTGAACTTTAGTAGCCTGTAAGCAGTTGTCACTGAATGTGTGTGTACTCTCAACAGCCACAAGGTAAACATTTAGAGTTTCAGTTTCACATCAGTTTATTTTTATTGTTGTTAGTTAATTTAGTCAGGGAAAGCAGGCAAAGATGTCAACAGAAGATTATAGTAAGCTGACATTGAACCAAATGGTCAAGGTGTGCAAAGCCAAAGGACTGGTGCATGTCAACTTGACTAAAGAAGATATGGTTTCAGACTTAATCACAGCTGCAGCATGGTCCAGCAACTAGGCATATAGCCAGTCCAGTGATGGGGATGTGCAGCCTTCAGAAACAGGACAGTTCACCTTTTCCTCAGACCACTTAAAAATCCATCTGGAGTTAAAGAGACTTGAACTGGAGGCTGAAGAAAGGGAGAAACAGTGCCAGCATGAACTGCAACATTTGGAAACTGAAGAGACACTGCGACTGGAGACCAAACATTTGAAGGCTGAAGAAAAGGAGAAACAGCATCAGTATGCACTGGAGGCCAAACATCTGGAGACTGAAGAGAAACATTTGAAGACTGAAAATAAACTGCAGCATTTGGAGGCTGAAGAAAAGGAGAATCAGCATCAACATGAAAAGGAGATATTGACCTTTTGTCAGGGTCATGGAGACAATGGGGAAGGGAATAACCAAACCCCAGAAGCAATAAAGGTCAGTAAATTTCTTCCACAATTTAAAGTTGATACTGATTTTGATAGTTTTATTCATATATCTGAGTGAGTATGTGAACAGTATGATGTTGACCAAGAGCTCTGGGTATGGGTCCTGACCCCCTTACTCCATGGTAAAGCTGTAACTGCTGTTTCCAAATAGTCTCATGTTGACTGTTTAAATTATGAAAAAGTAAAACATTTGCTAGACTGTTTTAAGTTAACACCTGAAGCTTATAGAAAAAAAAGATTTGTGAGCATAGACACAAGGCATATGAAAGTGTTTGTGATTATATTACTGAGTTAAGCACTTACTTTCACAAGTAGAGTGGGTGTTATGTTACCACTTTGGAAAGGCTGGCAGACCTTTTGGTGAGGGAACAAGCCCTCATGAGAGTATCTGTAATTATTTCAATGTCATTGTGGGCACTCCAAAAAGTCTTACTACTTTGGCCACACTCTAACATTCATATTAGTATCAATTTGATGGAGTATAATTGGTCACCCCTTGTAAGAGCTTTAGAGTATTTGGCTGGTGGCAGCTACCCTGTAATCTAGAAATAGGGGACACAGCTGGTGAATCTGTGTCAGCCTTTCTCAGGTGTGTGTGTGTGTGTGTGTGTGTGTGTGTGTGTGTGTGTGTGTGTGTGTGTGTGTGTGTGTGTGTGTGTGTGTGTGTGAAAAATCAGATATTTAAGTGTGTGTGCCAGATACTTGGAATTGGGACACGATGCTCCAAGGTGGGTCTTGTTTGGCATCTGGAGAGATAGAGAGTCCAGTCCCAGTAGAGCATTTTCCCTGTGTGCTCTTGGGGGAAATCATGTTGAATGCAGAGAGATGCATTTGAAATACTATGTAAATCCATTATTCCCATGTTTAGCAACTGCCTCTCACCGGTGTCAGTGGTGAGGATTAGGGTTCCTTAATTATTGGCCTGGGATAAAGAGGGGCACATCATAACATTCACCATGAAGTGTGTGTGGTATGCTAGGCACAATCTGTCATGTAAATAGCTATAACTGATAGAAAATAATTTAAGTTTAGTTAAGCATTCCTGATATGTGATTTTCGTGCTCTCCATAATTCTATTTAGAAAATTTTCTTTGAACACCTCTTAAATCTGTATAAAAACAAGTTGTATTCAATTATAGGTGTAATATACAATTCCAAAACTGAAGAAAAACAAACTGTCAAAAAACAAACCAAAAGGTTCTGAACCAGCAGGTGTAAAACTCCAAAAGTTTATTAGAAAATGTAAAAGTAAAGCGCTTTTCATCTCCCTTAGTAGGAAGACTTCTTCAGACAAAGGAAAAAATCATCAAACACAATTTAAAACCCAAAAAAGGGGGGTGTTACAAAATTAAAACAGCTGCCTTAATTGAACCCACTGACATACCTTCACATTTAAAGTTGTATTACATTAAAAGCATAAATAAATGTCCACTTAGTGTAGACAGGGTGTCAAACATAAAAAAGTTTTCAAAAAAGAAACATGAACTTGATAAAAGTAACCAAGAATGTCTTAGTGAAGATTCCTGAACCTAATCAAGTGTAAATACTGTTTGTTTCCCTTAAAATACATTTTAGCAAACAACTTTTCATAGGGTAAAACAAAACTCATACAGAATCTTGTGATTGAAAAGAAAATAAAATGAAGTAATGCTTGCAACCAAATGTAATATCCATTCCTTAACAGAAAAGGTAGTAAGGAGTACACATCTCTAATGCATAATGAAGAATCAATAATAAATGAATAAATAAACAGTGAAACTCAACTAGGAGTCTGCAATAAGCATAATTTCAAAGGTGTTTAATAAAAGAAATGTTATTTCTAATATTAAATAACCAAATATGTTTATTTCTGTGTTAAAAATCTAACACAGAAATTGCTTGTCATTTCAACGCCAACAGAATGCAACAACAGTATATGAAAAAAACATTTTTTTTTTTTAAATGTTCCTTGAGCAATGGGTAAAGCACCAAGCTGTGATGAGAACACTTTCTAAGCTTTAGTATGCACAGTTGTAGCAACCAAAACAAGTCAAAATGCAGCTGTTTCAGAAAAAATATGGCAAGGCATTGCGTGAAAGACACGTCTAAATCAAAGCAAACAAACCGCCGGATTCACAAGGCGGTACTTCATTCAAGAACCATGCAGGTACTAAACATGCGAAAAAGGCGGATAGCCAAACAAATGAAAAATCAGTTCACAATCGTGCCCATGAATACGGCACATTGTTCTGCAAATGAGTTTGTACTGTGTGTGAAAAAGGTAATAAATAAAGTAGCAGAAGACAAAAAAAAGAAACGCAACACCTAAGTAAATCCACAGCTGTTGGTGTTCAATGACATTGACAATAGGTAAACATAGCACTTCAAAATACCGTGGGTCTAAACATTAAGGTCTCATTGTTGCTTACGCAAAAAGGTGTATGTGTCTAGAAGTAAGCAAAAATCAAGTCAGACCACAATGCAGAACCTGACAAAAATAAAACATACAAATCCTGAATGAAACTATGCAAAATGAAAATAAAAATAAAAATAAAATAAAATAAGGTATGGGTCAAAGTACAGCGAAGCGCTGCAGAGGTCAGAAAACCAATGTTTCTCAAGTTAAACATTTGTGAATTAAGTTTTAAAAACCAGACTTGAGGTTTAAGTAATGATGAAAGAAGTCTTATCTTAGCAGGTTTCTTAACTTTAAAACACAAGTCAAAGAAGTAACTTCGTTCAACCCTGGTGACATGTAGGAGTTCATTTTAAGTTGCCAAATGAGTTCCTTTTTTTAAATAACAATTGTTGGGGTCCTCCTCTTTCACCTGTAAGTACCTGGTCTATAACTTTAAAAAGGAAAGTGTGAGAAGGGTTGTTATTACAATGTCTTGCAAGGGCGTTAGTGTTGCTCTTCTTCCTAATGCGGTATGTATGTTCATAAATTCTCTCTTTAAGTTTTCTGTCAGTCTTCCCTATATAAAAGGCAGGGCATGACTGGCACACAGCTAAATACACCACTGATTTTGAGTTACAATTGTAACGACCCTTTGCTTTAAACAGACGTTGCCTCACTATACATGTGGACCCTCTAGATATAAATTTACAATAGTTGCATGTTTCACATTTGTATGTGCCTTCAGTTCTAATATGCTTTATTGAAGGTCTTTCCATAATGTTTTTGAGGTTTCTGCCCTTTCTAAAAATGATAACAGGTTTGTCCCCTATTTTCTCCGTGAGTTATTTTTCAAAAGATAACAACTGCCAATTCTTTCTGAGTACATTGCTAATATATTTAGCTTCTAATGAAAAAGAAGTAATGAAGCTTTTTTTATTGTACTTCTCTTGGGAAAAAAATGGTTTGACCCATGCTAGAAGAGTGGACACCAAGAATCTGTAATGTGACTTCATCTGACTCTGCCAGGTTAACGTTGGTTTGTTTCAAAGTCAGAATGGGATTGAAAGAACCCAAACCCCTTTTCCTACAAACTTCTCCTATTGTGTCATCAACCAGTGATTCGGGGTACCCATGACTCATAAACATGCATTTCAACAAGGTACATTCCTCGTTGAAGGCGGAGTCTTCAGTAGTCATTCTTGCCGCTCTAACTAGTTGGCCCTTTAAAACAGATTTTTTTCTGGTGTAGCAGGTGGCAACTAGAAAAATGTAACATACTGTTAGAGTGAGTGGGTTTCCTGTAAGTTTTAGCAACATAACCCCTGTGGATGTTGTCTCTCTTCAATTCAACATCCAAATAGTTAATGGTATCTTCACCAAAGGTAAATGTGAATTTCAAAAATGGAGTGCTGTTATTTAAAACCTCAGCAAAGTTGCTTGCATCCCCTATGTTACCCTGAAACATAATGAAAATGTCATCCAAAAACCTGTTATATAGTTTGACTTTCTGAAAATTGTTGTCCTTAAATACATAGTCATGTTCCCACTGGGCCAGTATTAAATTGGCGTAGCTGGCTCTACAAGGGGAACCCATAACTACTCCAATTATTTGTTTATGTATGCCCCCATTAAATCCAACATAATTATTGTTCAGGATCACGTCTAATAGTTCTTGAATTAGACGGATCTCATCACTCTCCGCTCCATGTGCTATTAGGTTTCTGGTGACATATTCAATCCCTATGTCGTGGGGTATGGAGAAGTAAAGGTCAACTACATCTATTGAAAGAAAATGAATGTTGTCACAGTATTCAAATTTGTCTACATTTTCAAAAAAAGCCCAGGAGTCCTTAACTATTTGTAACTCTTGGGACACATACTTCTTTAATAACTCATCAACGAACTTGGCACAAGCATAAGTAATAGAAGACCTAGCACTGACTAAAGCCCTCATAGGGGCGTTTTGAAGGTTTTTATGAATCTTGGGTAAACCAAATAAGTTAGATGTTTTTGGGTTGGGAACCACTATATAGTTGTAAATATCAATGCTGATCAAGCCTTCAATCAATAAGTCCCTAAAGAATGAAAAAAAAAATTTATATGAAATATTCATTTCGTTGATACTTGATCTATCATGGGTGTTACTGTTCAAAATGTCCAACATTTTCTTATCATATTCCTCTTTGTCCATGATCACCAAACCACCACCTTTGTCTGGTTTCAAAACTCTGACCGGTAAAGTTCTGACTAGGTTCAAGGCTTCTACTTCATTGTCTGAAACATTCCTAATGATATTCCTCTTAGTCATGAAGAGAGCCCTGAAATCGACCTCACACATGTGTTCAAACAAAGATAAAGGGGGTCAAATTGGTGGATTGTAAGCACTAGATACCCTCAAAGGGTCTTCTACAAAAGGCTTGTCTCCGAAAATCAAGGACAGGTTAAGTTTTCGGATGTATAACTTCAAGTCAATCAAAGTCGCTGGTAGGTCAAAGTGCTCATCAGGTACAAAGGTCAGTCCTTTGCTAAAAAGGTTACAAAGTTTGTGTCTAATGTTAAAATTAGAGTAATTGTACACTTTGAAGTCTCCAGTATTGTTTGATAAAATGACGGGTGCTGAAGTTATCTGTTGTAATTGATGTTCTCTTTCCTGCTCCTCATATTGTATCTCCGTTGATGGTTCTGGCCCCTGTTGGAAAAAGAATCATTACTGTCATTAGTGTTAAAATGGTTATTAGCCAAATTGTTGGCTGGGCGCAAGTCAGGATCATCATTTCTCCAATCTCCCTCAAATGCATCTAATTCTCCAACACCTGTTCCTACTTGCATTGCAGGCTCAGGGTCTTTACTACCATAAGGACACACAAAGTTATTGCGTTGGGTTTGATGACCAAAAATGCCTTTACCCTGAGAGGGAGGTGGTTTAGGGTAAGCAGATCCATTTTTGTAATCATTAATGTCCCTTCTTAGTTTCTTTAATTTTGCCTCAGAGTTCTTAACTAATTGTTGGTCAATTGATGAAAACACTCTCTTGTAATTGTAATGGTACCTCATAAAGTCTGGGTGTGTCATTATGTCATTATTCAACCCAGTGACCTCATTTGTCAATTTTTCTATGGATATGGCATAATGCTTACACATCATGTCCATAAGTTCGGTACCATGTCTGTCAAATAAAGAAAGAAGTTTATTGTAAAATTCTGTTCCAGCTTCCAAACCTGATGGGTACTGCCAAGATCGTAAACCTTTCGGTATTACTCCCTGTTTCTTACATTCTGCAAAGTAACTCACTTCCAGTTGTAGTTTTTTAAGTTTCAACATTTTCTTGTCAACTTCCTTTAATTTAAAAGGTAAGGACTCACCTCCTCCAGCCGAGCCTCTACCAACCCTTTCATTGCGGTTGGAACCCAAAACTGGTTGTAACTTTAACCATTCAGTCATGTTAGGAAGCCCTATAAGCCCCTAGGAGGCTTCATTTGTAGAATTAAAAAAAGTGGAAACTTCACCACTAGTTTCATTCTGTCGTGGGTGTAGTACACCAGTGTGGTTCACTCCTTCATTAGTAGCTCCATTTCCAGAACAATTACAGGTAGTCGAACACCCTTGTAGTTGAGTGCTGGGAGCACAGTTAGCCATGATTTTAGGTCTCACCGAAGTGTTTGTTTGTGACAAGCTATCCACCTTTGTAGAAAGATTTTCAAGTTTTTCATTCATAAGCTGGATTAATTGGGTTAAGTTCATCATTTCATTCGATCCAGAGTCAGGCAGCAAAGAAGGTTGAGTGATAATATCTCCAGAGCAACCCAAGCTGGGTTCAGTAGCCATAAGAACAACTAACAATTCCAAAACTGAAGAAAAACAAACTGTCAAAAAACAAACCAAAAGGTTCTGAACCAGCAGGTGTAAAACTCCAAAGGTTTATTAGAAAATGTAAAAGTAAAGCGCTTTTCATCTCCCTTAGTAGGAAGACTTCTTCAGACAAAGGGAAAAATAATCAAACACAATTTAAAACCCAAAAAAGGGGTGTTACAAAATTACAAACAGCTGCCTTAATTGAACCCACTGACATACCTTCACATTTAAAGTTGTATTAGATTAAAAGCATAAATAAATGTCCACTTAGTGTAGACAGGGTGTCAGACATAAAAAAGTTTTCAAAAAAGAAACATGAACTTGATAAAAGTAACCAAGAATGTCTTAGTGAAGATTCCTGAACCTAATCAAGTGTAAATACTGTTTGTTTCCCTTAAAATACATTTTAGCAAACAACTTTTCATAGGGTAAAAACAAAACTCATACAGAATCTTGTGATTAAAAAGAAAAGAAAATGAAGTAATGCTTGCAACCAAATGTAATATCCATTCCTTAACAGAAAAGGTAGTAAGGAGTACACATCTCTAATGCATAATGAAGAATCAATAATAAATGAATAAATAAACAGTGAAACTCAACTACGAGTCTGCAATAAGCGTAATTTCAAAGGCGTTTAATAAAAGACATGTTATTTCTAATATTAAATAACTGAATATGTTTATTTCTGTGTTAAAAATCTAACATAGAAATTGCTTGTCATTTCAACGCCAACAGAATGCAACAACAGTATATGAAAAAGACATTTTTTTTCTTTTTTTTTGTCTTCTGCTACTTTATTTATTACCTTTTTCACACACAGTACAAACTCATTTGCAGAACAATGTGCCGTATTCATGGGCACGATTGTGAACTGATTTTTCATTTGTTTGGTTATCCGCCTTTTTCGCATGTTTAGTACCTGCACAGTTCTTGAATGAAGTACCGTCTTGTGAATCCGGCGGTTTGTTTGTTTTGATTTAGACGTGTCTTTCACGCAATGCCTTGCCATATTTTTTCTGAAACAGCTGCATTTTGACTTGTTTTGGCTGCTACAACTGTGCATACTAATCCTTAGAATGTGTTCTCATCGCAGCTTGGTGCTTTACCCATTGCTCAAGGAACATTTAAAAAAAAATGTCTTTTTCATATACTGTTGTTGCATTCTGTTGGCGTTGAAATGACAAGCAATTTCTGTGTTAGATTTTTAACACAGAAATAAACATATTCGGTTATTTAATATTAGAAATATTATTTCTTTTATTAAATGCCTTTGAAATTATGCTTATTGCAGACTCCTAGTTGAGTTTCACTGTTTATTTATTCATTTATTATTGATTCTTCATTATGCATTAGAGATGTGTACTCCTTACTACCTTTTCTGTTAAGGAATGGATATTACATTTGTTTGCAAGCATTACTTCATTTTATTTTATTTTTAATCACAAGATTCTGTATGAGTTTTGTTTTACCCTATGAAAAGTTGTTTGCTAAAATGTATTTTAAGGGAAACAAACAGTATTTACACTTGATTAGGTTCATGAATCTTCACTAAGACATTCTTGGTTACTTTTATCAAGTTCATGTTTTTTTTTGAAAACTTTTTTATGTTTGACACCCTGTCTACACTAAGTGGGCATTTATTTATGCTTTTAATGTAATACAACTTTAAATGTGAAGGTATGTCAGTGGGTTCAATTAAGGCAGCTGTTTGTAATTTTGTAACCCCCCCCCTTTTTTGGGGTTTTAAATTGTGTTTGATGATTTTTTTCCTTTGTCTGACGAAGTCTTCCTACTAAGGGAGATGAAAAGCACTTTACTTTTATATTTTCTAATAAACCTTTGGAGTTTTTCACCTGCTGGTTTGGAACTTTTTGGTTTGTTTTTTGATAGGTGTAATATACACTATGCATAATTGAAATAGGACTGCATCAAATCAGGCAAAAAGATGTCTTAGAAGGAAGCCCATAACATGCATGGCCTTTGCCTTAACAGCATTTGCATTTTTTTAAATGTTAAGTTGGAAGTTATATATACACCAAGGTTTCTGCAGTCAGTCACTTCCTGTATAACGTGATTTCACAAAAAGCAAGGTTGTTCAGGTTTGAAATGACCAATATACATAACAGGATTGATATTAAGACCCATTTTATTTAACCATTCAAATAGTTTGGACATATATGAACTGAAAGATAAATAATCTGATAATGACATTAGAATGCTTAAATTTTAATGTCATCAGCATATTTAGAGAGACAAAAAGTGTTATTAATTTGCAAAATGATAATATAGAGTTGAACAGTACAGGACCTAAAATTAACTCATGTGGAAAACCAGTAGCAATCTCTGACCATTTTGAAATGTAACCTTAAACTTTAATGTGTCAACATCTATGTCTAGGCCAACACCTAACCCATTTAATAATATAAGGATGTATCTTATAATTTACCAGGAAATTGATTAGTGTTGCACAAGGGATACTATCAAAAGCTTTTGATAGATCTAAGTGTGTAATCCCCAAAATTAGACTGCTATCTAGGGCTTCATTAACTGTATCATAAAATCCAGTCCATCCAGTAAAAGTTGATTATTTCCTCATGAAACCATGCTGTTTAAGATCAACAAGTACTAGCACATTCTCATGGGTAATGTTGTCTGTTAGTGATGTCAGACTTAGTGGATGATAATTAGTAGTTTATAATTCTTATGTATCGGTTCAATACTTGCCAGTGTCCGTTAGTCAGGAACAGTACTGGTCACCATACCTTTCAACCTTTAGAGCAAGAAATCTGGACAAAGCCATAAATATTGGGGGGGGGGGCAAAGGCTCAAAAACAGGGACTTTTTTTAAATATTGCTCTTACAAACTTAGGAATTTGATAGAACAACAAGTTTTGCATTGGCATGTATTTTTTGAAGGGTATGAAGTCTGAAACTCAAATGTCTGCTATTATTTTCTGACCTCAGTCCTCAACAATTTTTCATTGATTTTCCAGAAAGCCACAATTTTATGAGGAAACAGACCAAAAATATGAGGCACAAATCTGGAAATTCTGCGAAAATCTCGATAGTTGAGAGTTATGAAGGTCACTATTAACATATTAAATACTGAGTTTAAAGGGTATATTAGTTGGCCAGAAAGGTTGTGAAAGAAACAACCACCTGTAGAATCAGGATTACCATTACTGTTCATTTTAACCATAGTTAATTTAGATTTCACCATATCCCTGCTATTAAATGGCATGACATATGAGAATTATCCAGAATTAGGCTTTCACAAATAACTACAGTAACTGATGACACTAAAGTGGTGTAACAGAAACCTGTATCTGACAAGAAATAGCTGATAGTTCCCTAGTCCTATTTGTAAGAATGCATAAATTAGTGTAGTGAATATCTACTACTCCAGTAAGCCTGTTGTCTTGTTCATGTCTTTGAAGAGAACAAGACTGTGGTCAAAATGCATTATTAGTTCAGAAGTTTTCTTACTTAATACCATCTGAGAAACTAGAGTGAAAGTTGTCTGAGTCAAATAATTCAGTTTTGCCCAAAAATTCATCCTGGGCAATAATGAGGTCAATGTCCTTATTCTTACAAAAGTTCCTTAGCCATTTGTTGAAAAACACTGCCTTGGAACTTTGGTAATTAACTGAAATTTGGGGAGGGTAGAATTTCACTAAGACACATGTCCACTTTACGAAGCACAATAGTACCAAAGACCACTTGTCCTTTGTCATCTTTTTTTAATGCATCATAAATATCACTCCAGTAAGACTGGAGTCAACAACTTTTTCACTACTAATTTTTATAACAAGTCCGGTTGTTTTCTTAGTCATGTAATTCCCAATAACAAAAAACACATTCCTTCTGTTATGTGAAATTATGACTTCAGTTGTAGCAAGAGCAATTCTATGTCTTGCAAAATTAACTCCAACTGTTCCATGCTTCAAAATGCATTGTTTTCCAATCAGTTCTAGAATAATATCCGAACTCTACTCTGATGCCTTGTTCTTTCATTTATAGTTACCTCAGTACATGAAGACATTAAACTTGGGAATTGTGGGGCTATGTTTTGAACTGGAACATAGTTGTGATATATTTCACCTAAATGCACTGGATGGACTTGTCTATATATTGTTTTTGCATCAGTACATTGTAGGACTATATCTGTGCTGTTGCATCACTTGTCTGCATGCGTTGAGTACAAGACATATAGCATTATACTACTCTGTCAGTTGTTGGAAAATGAAGATTACACTAAGTACCTATATCATTAACAGAATGCTCCACAGTCTCAGCATGACATACTCAGACTCCTTCTTCACCTGCTTTCCTAAGCCTTATAAATGAGCTTCCAAGTGCCCTAGAGCAACGCATTTGTTAAAAATAGAGATTTCAAAGTTTGAAAACAAAGCCTTATGTAACCCACATATGCTGAGCTTAAAGCATTGAAATGCTACACTTTTTTAGTTAATGACTGAACTCAGGCCTATACAAGATAATCCATGATTAGACAGTAGCAATTCATTTTCATTTGAAATTAAGCTAACTAAACATTCAACATCTTATAAATATCTTTTTGAATATAATTTTCTTATCCCAGATTTTCATGGACACTTAAATATAATCACAGTTCCTCCCCTTTAGAATGTCATGTCAGAGCCTAAGTAGAAAAAGAGGAAAGTTTAAAGAAATAAATGAAAATAAAAACAGCTGGTGCTTTACAAAGCAAGGAGCTCTACGATAAACACAAACAAAATGAAAATAAAAGTTTTCCTCTCTTTACACACTTGCAGAGCCACAGTATGTCTGTCAAAGGATCCATATATATACTTGGATCCTTAAATAAAGTCAAAAAGGCACTAGGCAGGGGGACTATACTGGCTCTCAGTACAAGTATGAGGCATGGAATAGTCTGGCAAATACTGTCTCCAGTGTGACTGGCATTCAACACACTGGAGAATAGTGTAGGCATCATCTTAATGACCTGAAAAGGCACAAGTGGGATACACTCAACCAGTAGCTGAATGAGTTCAGGACTGCTGACATCCCACAGTTGTGTAAGTATACTGATAATAAGAGACTTTCTAGTAAATAGAAAGCTGCATATAGGCAAGACTGGTATGCATAATGTTCTGCTCATATTCTCTTCTCTTTATTCCACAGCCAACCAAGAGACTATGGTGAATAGAGATGCCCATGCTGAGCATCTACAGAGACTGAGGGAAGCAAGAGGTATGTATGCATCACAATACAACTATTATTTTAGCTAAAATATTGCTCTTCTATACAGTAGTAGCAAATTAAGCATGTCCTAACTGTAAAAGCAAGCATGCATGCTTCTGTCTGTAGCACAAGCCAACTGCAGGAGTAAAGTGTAATACTTTAGTCTGACTTTGTGAGTTTAAATACCACAAGTAACAAATAAATATAAGCAAAATCCTTTAAAATACCACAAAATTTAATTTCAGCAGAAGTGGCATAAATGCCCTGCTGTTAACTTAATCTGTATAATTTGACCAAGCATATGTGTACCATCTGCACATTGCTAGGATTACTTTGAGCAATCATAACTTATAGTTTGTAGTTGCTAAGAAGTATACTTAAATGTAAATGTACAGATAAATATAAAAAACTTTATTATTGCGACAAATGCATTGTACGTCATATATGATTTTTCTCCCCACCAATTCACCAAATCCCCTAACCACATTCCAAATACATTCATACAACAACACTACTATAACCACCATGTCACAAACCAAACTACTAGCTGTTATAATCAATAACAAAATGAAATTTGACTTAAATCTATCACAGTCCACTAAGAAGACTCACATTAAGCTAGGCTTTCTGTACAAAATTAAGCCCTTCCTTACTATCAAAACCAGACTAGACATTGCCAGAACTTATCTCCTGTTCAGTCATCTCAATGCCTCTCTCACCCTCACTAACATAAGCAAAACTTACCTAACAAAACTTGAGTCCTGCTACCACAAAATAGCCAAATTCGCCATAAGCTCCCCTCACAGTTCCCACCACTGCTCTGCTGTGCAATGACTAAAATGGTTAGAACTCCCTCATAACTTAACCTTCACCCAATTCATCTTCACTCACCACATTGTATACCACCCAGACAAGACTCCCATCCTACAACAAATGCTTCAACCTTATGCTACCACTCAACAACTCTGATCCTCACATAAAACATTACTAAACATTTTCCAAAAGCAACAATAAAGCTGGAGACTCCATCTATTCCCATTATATCTCCAAAATCTGGAAAACTATTCCCCATCATATTCTAAACATTGCCAACCCACTACAATTAAAAAAAACTGCTAAAAGTGTACCTCAATAGCAAATGGATCTGCTCTTGTATCAGCTGCAGCTAATGCCATCCACCCTCCTACCTCCTTTTTTACTTTTTCTTTCTCTTCCTGGATACAGTCACCCCAGTGTTCTCTTACTAATAACTTCTGTACCTCTCTAGCAATCTAAACTTACAGAGCTAATACAATCTCTAAGGAAATCACTTAAATTATGTTCTCATACTATCATGATCATAAAATGTATGTAATCAATATGTCAGAAATTCATAGGTACCAAATATAAATGTTTCCAGTCTCTTGTCAGACAAAAAAAGGCTTTGTGTCTACTATACTTAGTAACTGCCTATATCTCTGCTTCCGTTATCATGATGTACAACACTCAAAGCCTGCTTGTTAATACTGCAAATTGTGCTTGTAATTCTACATTTATGTAATTATGATATGGAGCTTTTCTTCCTGAGCCTCCACTGAAAATGGGCTTCGACCCAGTTGGACCATCCTGGTAAAAAAATGTAAATAAATAATATTATGGTGCTAATTATCTCTTTTTTCTCTTATTCCAACCCTTGCCTCTCTTTTTTTTAATTTTCTATGTGTCGTCAAAACATTTCCATGTCATCCATCTCTGACAAATCACAGAATGCTTTATAACACAGGGAGGTATGCCACCCCTGTGGCCCAGACAGTCCCCCCTTCCACCGGTTCCTGCACTAACACACAACTGGGCCCCAACCTGGCAGTACTGCCTTTGCTGCCCCTGCAATATCTGGGCCCTACACATCAGGTAGCACTACCCTGGCTGCCAGTTCTGTGGTACCATCCAGGAGTACTGGTGGAGGTAGAGATTTTATCACCCACCAGGAGTCACCAGGCTTGGTGTGTAGGATCATGGTACAGCACCATTGGTGCATGCCTACTCTGGAGGGAGACTATGCTCTCTTTTATGGTCTGGAGAAGAACATGTCAAGTAATCCAACAGCCAGCAGAGTAAAGGGACAGTGGTGGCAATCTTCAGAGTGAGAGCTAAATTCACACTGTCTCCATTCTTGATGGGCATGGGCATCTGTTTTCCCCTTCCTAACCCCAATTATGGTGTCCCTCACCCTGTCATGTCCCTCCCTGTGTCTTGTTTTGTTCATCCTGTTTATTTGCATATTCTTCCTCACCTACCCTACCTACTTAACCCAGAAATACCTACATCCCTTACCCAACATTCCCCCCTACCAAAGTAAAAAAAAATGGGTACCTGTCTCACAAAAAATATCATCCTATACATAGCTCTCACCATGACACGTGTCTTCTTGATACATTTGATTCAGTTCAATTGGATATGCAACATGATTTCTTTGTTGAGGTGATAGTCCAGATTCAGCTAATATTCTGTACATATTTTCATTCTACAGTTGAAAAAGTAGAAAGCTATGGTTCTTTCCTACCTTCCTTCTGCAAATTCCTATATTGCTTTCCCTTTGTTCTTCCCCCTGTTTGTACCCCATTTCATCACTTTCCTATCTACCCCATTTTAACACCTTTAACCTGGTCAAAAAATCGAATTGCACAAAAAAAATCATCTGCCAGAGTCACTTAGGCAGCAGGTATGTTTCTTACACTCATTATTATCCATAAATGTATCAATGAAGCAGAGGCTCATGTTTGTTCATTATTTAACTCCGAACAAACTAGAAAAGCAGTGTAAATGTGTATCCTGTATGCAAAAGCACTTTGCCATTTATCGCTCAAACCAGCTGCTTAGTGGTATGCTATGGAAATTGCACAATAGCATGAATTACTGATGTTTACTGCCCATTTAGTCTTCATCCTATGAAAGCACATTTAAAAACACAAACAGAGGGAAGACATTTTTTAAGGAAAGAACATATTTACACTGTAGTCATGTGTTGCTTCCACCCATGCACTTGAAACTTGGTCTCTCAGTACTTTTTCCCAAATACATCAACTACACTACAGGAATAAATAAAAAATGCTTTGCTATATACCATGTACATTTTTAACACAGACAATACACATTCATATTTTCCAATACTTGTAATGTGGACAGCTGCTTGCATATAGTTTGTAAAGCAGTCTTTTTAAGGTACACCTTCACAATGGAAAAACAACAGCAAATGCTACATTTTGCACACTCATCAATCTGTTAACATGCAGATCTTTAATATCTTGACAGTTGTACATAGCTAACCATCCATTTCAGATGGGCCACCCAGCATCTTGTGTCAAACATCTAATGCTGATGTCATCCACAATAAACTGTCCTGCAGCATCATAAAAGTCAGACTTGTGCCATGGTGCTTGCATAAAGTTAGAGTTACGTAGTCAGTATACTTAAGTAGGGGTTCTGGTCTCACTGCAGTCAATTAGTGTGTGTGGGTGCGTCTATCTAATCACAAGATCATAACTATGCATCTTACAGTCATCAGTACAATCCCATGGAGTATCAATATTTTGGGACTTGTACATGCCTACACATATATTTCATTCAGGCCTCCTAACATCTTATTTCAAGCATCCAGTACTGATGTCTTCTACAATAAATTGTCCTGCAGCAATGTAAAGGTCAGACTTGTGCTGTGGTGCTTACATTAAGTACCAAGTTCTCTAGATGATGTAGGTAGTGGTTCAAATCTCACTGTGTCAGCTGGTGTGTGTATGTGTGTATCTATCTAGTCTGAAGAACATAACTATGTATCATCAGTACAATTCCATTAAGTACTGTTATTTTGAAAATTGTACATGCCTACACATTCATTTAATGCAGGTCTCACAACAACTACTCTCAAACAGCCAGTGGTTATGTCATCCGCTATGAATTGTACTGCAGCAGTGTAAACATCAGACTTGTGCCATGGCACTTCCATTAAGTACTGTGCTTTATAAATCAATAAATAAATAACTAAATAAGGGTTCTATTCTCACTCTGGTCAATTGGCACATCTGTGGGTGCTCCCTTGGTTGACACTCATAAGAGTATTTTACACCAGCATCTGACAGTGCTATTGCCATCTTTTTTTCACCAGACACTGCCAATGTCATCGGCTATAAAGTGTTGTTGGATGCTATAAAAGCCAGAATTGTGCTGTGGAGTTTGTGTTAAGTAGTGTGCTTTGCAAATAGGTAGGTAGAGTTCTATTCTCACTCTCGTCAGTTTGTATGTCTGTGTGTTGACTTTTGAGAGAGGATTTTACACCAGCATGTCAGACAGTACTATTACCATATTCTTCTCACAAGACACTACTAATGTCATCAGCTATAAAGTGTTGTCTGACAGGACAAAAAACAGACTTGTGCTGTGGCACTTGTGGTAAGTACTGTGCTTTGTATATAGGTAGGTAGGGGTTCTAGTCTCACCACAGTATGTGTGTGTGTGTGTGTGTGTGTGTGTGTGTGTGTGTGTGTGTGTGTGTGTGTGTGTGTGTGTGTGTGTGTGTGTGTGCACAAGCATGTCAGACAATGCTATTACCATTTTTTCTCACCAGGCACTGCTGATGTAATCAGTTATAAAGTGCTGTTGGACTCTAGAAAAAACTGAATTGTGCTGTAGCACTTACCTTAAGTACTGTGCTGTGTAAACAGGGAGGTAGGGGTTCAATTCTTATTACAGTAATTTATGTGTATAGTCAATGCTCCCTGTAGTGACAATTTTAGAACAATATGTGAGTCCACAGCTATGTCAAACCCTTCTCTGAACATATCATTGTAGCATACAGTGATGATGTCATTCTATATAACATGCACTCTGACAGTACTCAAGACAAACCTGTGCTGTGGCAGTAACATTAACCACTATATTTACAAACTTTTAGAAAACAAAAGCAACCACAGTGCCCCACATATACTAAAGAAAATTATTACTAAACACTGTCAGCAGCAAAAATCACTTGTAGGCAGCCAACTCTTCAGTCCAAGCTGTTTTTATTCTTCCACATGAAAAGTCTTACAGATTGAGAGCTTTCATCCTCTAAAATGGGGACTTCATCAGAATCTAATTAGAGTCCATCATTTATTCATTTAAATATTAATTAAAATCTATGATGTCACTACCATTCTTATTATTTTAAAAGTACCATCACATACCCTCTCCAAATATGTTTCTATACTAACAAAAAACACACACAACTGCAGTAATTAAAAAACAATTTCACTAGTATAAAATACAAAATCATTATGAATACTGACTTAAAACCTTTATAAAATACCAACTTCTTAAAAATATATGTTTTTAATATTTGTTAAAAGATTATTATATTAGAATAATTCTCAAAAGTATGTAAACAGATCCCAAAATTTATAAAATACAATAGCTTAAAAGGTATCTTTCCTAACTAATACTGGTTTGAGAGATACTATTTCATTTAAACCTGGTGTGTGTGTCACTGCTAATTTTATTTGTCACCAGCACATACACAGAAGGAAGAACAAGATTTTTCCTTTAAGAAT
>NC_056735.1:513263041-513288041 GCF_019279795.1 Protopterus annectens
ATCACAGGACATTTGGCATTGTATCATTGTTGGTCAGGTCACACCTACACACACATTAATTGTCCCTCACACAGTGGTTCAGGGGGTATCCTGTTTACGTCAGTGCCTTCATCACCCTTATACCATGTGCCACTATGCAAATGTGTGCAATATATTCTCTCGCTTATTCATGTCGGGACACGTGCATCACGGGCAGTTGTTTGATCCTGGGTAGTAGGTTATGCATGACCATCTAGGGATGGACAGTCTCGGGCACCACTACTGCACATTCAAACTTGTGTCTAGATATCTACAGGACTGGACTTCGTGTCTTCCATTCTAATGTTTACACAGGTTACTTAGCCCATGAGGGATATCCCAAAAATTGAACAAGACCGAAACAGGACAAATACTGACCATTCTTCTGGTGTTATGAAAATGTGCTGGGGGTTTTACATGCAAGGGATACATAATTTGCAATCCCGAAACTGTCTAGGGGTGACACTACCTACTACATATGCATAGTGGCCACTATGTGTAGATGTGGCTGCACCAAACCAGTAGGCCAATTATGGCTGGATTTGGTGGATGTTCATGTATGGGAGCGGGTTGTGTGCTGTGGAGGGGATGCTGGGTAGTCCATTATGCATCCAGGTGTGTTGCATTTGATATGGCCAGTTCCATCAGGACCAGTCTGTGGGTATGTGCCGGTGACATGTCTATACATTTGTATCGCACATTTTAATATTCATATGTTTGTGAGATTGTGTTCTACAGTATGGCTTGTCTGGTTGTATTGCAGATTTTTATACATGTTTTTGTGTTTCTTTCTGCTTCACCCGCTGCTCCCTCATACACCTACAGTTCAGCTATTCTGCATACGACACAGTATCGCCTTGGAGGATTGTACCATTACCCATCCCCCACACACACATATTCCTGACACTCCATACATCACTGTTTTGGTTGTTGGCCCATGACACAGCCAGAGTAACACATTGCATACCCTACATATGTCAGGTACCTGTATGGTTGTGTGGACTACCCTGCCATGTTTGCTTTCCACATGCTATACCTCATGCACATAGGTACACGTCCATATTTAACTTTCATTACATGGTTGGTATTCTCGGGTAATACTCATTCAACTGTGACACATCCTGACAAGTTCTGCTTGTACCGCTGATGTGCGGATTTTGGCAGACTGTTCTAATCATTGGTAGGATGCCACCTTTTCCTTTGTCCAGGATGGGATATATTCTGGACACATATCCAAATGTACTGGACAACACGTACCCACAGTCAACGGTATGGATAATACTGTTCCTTTCAGCCTACATGTTGCCTTATTGTTGTAGCAGTTTATATGCTCCTTCTGTTTCGTTTACATGCTTATTCTATTTCCTGTCACATTTGGTATGTGAAATACGGACATACCTTTTGTATGTGACTATTACATGCCTTTTGGGATATGATTCGGTCATACAGTCGCTAGATATGTACATTTATTGTGTATTTTGTTATGGACACATCTGTCTAGCTGTGTACCCTCCCTCACACTATGGGTCAGCTGGTGACCCTAACCATTGGGCTGGACGTACCTATTGGCGGCACGCTAACATATGATGCGTTTCACTTCCACTTGGTATAGCTATCTACACTGCGTTGGACTACGGGCACACGTTTTTTCATGTCATTTGTTTGCAGGATAGGGACCCATTATTCCCTACCGTGCATTTGTGTTTGCTTCTTCATTTTGTGTTTGCAGGAACTATCTTGCATGCTTTGCATACGTTTCAGTATCCATGGACACTGACAGATGTGATTACTATCTTGCAAGTTGTTATATGCAAGCATTTTAGGTTGCATGTCGACAGCTGTCATTTCCACGCCTCCGTGCGGCATGTCGACACGCCCTATGCACTTGCACTCCTTTCCTATGCATGTGGCTGTGGCGGCGGCGCACCTTCATTAATATGCATTTGTCACTACTGCACCATCTTCACGCCGCACTGTTGGCGCAAGCCTACAGCCAGCCTTGCACCAAGCTTCATGAATCCCGGGGTCAGTATATTCAAATTGTTTTCTTACTTGCCTTTCCAGTAGTAGTAAAGTAATGCTAAAAAGTGTGCTTGCTGTGTATGAAGTAATTTTTCTTTGAATTAGCATATATTCCAGAGCAGCTGGAATAAATGAATCTGGGTGTTATAACTTTTGTTCAAATATTCTGCTGAAATAGAATAGTGTAAAATTAATCCGACTCTCTGATTCAACTGAAATAAATTAAAAGTAACCTGTTAAAAGGTAAACAGTTCAAATGTTGGGACCCACTACAGCGAGTCCTGAAACATGGAGAATGAATGTCTGAAAAAAATAGATTTACATATACCAAGTCCGAAATTACCATTTCCCAGAATATTCCCTTTTCTCCAAGGTACGTCAATTTCGGAGTTGGTGTGTGTGTGTGTGTGTGTGTGTGTGTGTGCGTGCGCGCATGATCGCATGTGCGTGTGTGTGTGTGTGTGTGTGTGTGTGTGTGTGTGTGTGTGTGTGTGTGTGTGTGTGTGTGTGTGTGTGTGTGTATGGGTCTACTTCTACCCATCGGAAATACACTTTATCGAATTTCAGATACACATATGAAAAACTTTAGCAAAAGTGCATCTATATGAAAACACACTTTCACAGAAAACACGTTACTGAACTACAAAATTAAAATAAAAACAAATACGGCAAACACATTTATGCAGGAGGGCAATCCCCCCTGCACCCCCACACCCCCACTACTTATATATGTTAACTCCGAAATCGCAGTACAGTGGAGAAAAATAAATGTTTCCTTATCCTCATTGTACCGCAATTCCTTATCCTCATTGTACCGCAATCTATAACAACAAGCTATCTCTATACATTAAATTTTCCCTCCCATACACCACTGAAGAATCAATGCACCTGCACCACCACAGGATCCCAGAACTGCAACTTCTCTTTACTGAAGTGTTTTTTGTGAAAGTTTGTTTTCATTTAAATGCACTTTCGCTAAAGCGGCCTTGTCTATCTGAAATTCGATAAAGTGTATTTTCAATGGGTAAAAGTAGACCCGTATATGGGGCTTGCCCCCTGCAAAAAAGAAGTTTAAAGGAGGAAAGCGATGTTTGAGATTCTCTCTTCTCCTGTGTTTTCTACTTTTTTTCGGCATGTTGGCACTCAATATTATGAGTGCCAACAATTCAGTAGGGAGCCCCTGTAAAGAATTAGTGTATAGAACATCACTGCTGTTGAAAAGCTTATGCAATACCAGTGAAGTAGCAGGTCTTTTATTAAATTAAATTGCTAGTTTCCAGTAAACAGCCTTAAAACAGACTGCATACTAATACACTATGTAGCTTAAATGCGCAAAAGGTGGTAAATACTTAGACTATGGAAGCTCACCTTAAAAAATCAATATTTACCTCCAAGACAGCAGTTACTTTTCTTGTAAATGAAGTTTGAGTCTTATGCACAGTTAATTCTCTGTTCTCTTTTTTCACTCATAAAACTGATAAGAATTATGAAGTACACTGGTCTACTTAGGAGGTGTGCTTATATTTTTGTTAAAGCACAGTTTCATAAAAACACTATCATACCATAATGTGTTTTAATATTTCTCAGTTTAGTAGGTATCCTCCAATTCCCAAGGGTAGCCAACATTAAGGACTAAAGACAACAGCTTTTGTCAAGAAAGAACAAAATGAATGGTAATCTAGGAGAAAGTTGAAATTTAATGGAAAAAAATAGCAAAGAAACCAAGTTATTGAGAATAAATTACTTGGGAGGGAAAATATTTGAGTTTAAGTCAAGCAGAAGTCTGTACTGCTGGTTGGGGACTGCCTCTCCCACCAGGGACTTGTAACAGAGTATCAGCAAAGAGGAAAGGGAAAGTGGAGTGTTAAATGAAAGGCCAACTCTGGTTGAGTTTATAGTTGAATCTAGAACATGAGATGCAATAAACAAGGCATAATTAATATGGCATATAAAATAATTCATTATAACTATAAGAATAATTTTATACAGGTAAAATGGAAAGGGTTCATCCCAAACACATTTATGAGCATTATTATGACATTAAAATGTTTGGAAAAACAATTCCTTATTTAAATATAATCAAAAAAACCCAGGTCAACTTTACTTTTATTTATCATATACCCTCAAACCTCAGGGGTGGACTTTGGGAAAATATTATAACATATAAGGAACTTTTATGGCAATTAAGACTTCATGTTGCAGTCCTGCCTGGTTTGAATGATAATATAGCTGTTAGCAGTGTATTAAAACTTAGGGCTGCCAAGCTTTGAGTTTAACCAGAAAGAATTCTTAACTGTAGAATCTGAAATTAAAGCATAGCATATATTTTGGAATCCATTTTGTATACAACACTTTAATCTTTAATTTTTTTTATGAGAGGTACAGTCATTTGATGTGTTTAGTTTACAATTATATGAACTGGGTTTGAATCAACGTATTGCTATCATTTTAAATGTTGATTTTTATGCAGTAATTGTTAATTGACCAAATGATCACCTAGGCATTATTTAAGACTGAAGGATTTTTATTTGTTTTTGTATAGTGTTCTGAAGAAATCTGAATATCTCAGACCAAAGTGCTTAACTAATAAAAGTATTTTCTACATGTCTTGGGAAGTGATTCTTGCAGATTCATGTTTGTACTGGCTTCAGGTGTTGGTGACATCAATTTGGTTACTTTACTGTCTGCTGGTCACCTGCTGCCAAGTGTTTTTATATTTTTGAAATTCCCTTAAGGGTATTTTGTAAGAAATCTTAGAGGAACAAATTATTTTAACTAATTAAATGATACTTTTGAGCTGGGATATAGAAACTGAATTGCCTTGACACAGAAAGCCCTTGTTTATATTAATCCTATCAGCTGCCAGAAAACCAATTACTAGGAAGTGAAAATCAAATACAAAACCAACTGTAAATGAATTATTGAATGTTAGGAATCATAAGCTTTGGACAGTAAGGCTACATCAGTTAAAATGTACATCAGACAGTATAATATACCAGTAGTATATATCCACTTGAAACCAGGTAAAGACCATTGTCTAGCAGGACCTCCAAATCTAGGCTATGGAAAACAATGATGATAAATTCTTCATATTTAGTGACTTTAGCATAACTTGGCTAAATGACACTGATCTTTGGTGAGAAAGCCATGTCTTACCTTATGCACATCTTGTGCATACACCTGCTGGTATAGACATGGTCACTGCTATAGTTAAGGTGTTAGACTAAATAATAACCAATGCTGCTAGTCCCTTCCCAGAAACTATTACCCAATCTAGTATCCTTCTAGCATACCTCTCAACTGTCCAGATTTTTGCAGAATGTCCAGATTTTTGCCTTATATTTTTTATCTGTTCTTCATAAAATTTTGGTTTTCAGGCAAATCACTATGTAATTATTGAGGGCTGAGTTCAGAAAATAATGACAGACATTTGAGTTCCAGATTCCATACCCTTCAGAAAAATTCATGCTGGAGGGTGTGGTCAAAATGCCAGAGTAAGAACAACACTTTCTTGATGCTCTGCCTGTGAAGTTATGCTTCTGACAGGATTTTTATAATTTTACTTAAAAAAACATTGAATATTTCATATCACAGTTGTTCCTTCTACTATTGTGGATTATTTACTGGGGAAAAATTCAGACTTTTTTTCTCACAGTTTACTGACAGAACTTCTAAAGCTGTATACAGTTTGCTGAAGCCATGAGTCATACAAAATATTCAGTTCAAGATAGCATTATGAAAAAGGAACTTTAAACTATAATTAATAGTATACAAGACCTCCCGACAAAAATGGACAACTTGGAATACATTATGGAAAACATGAAGAAAGAAAGCAGGAAACAAATTGAAGACTTGAAAGAAATAATCACAAAACATTCAGACCAACTAACAAGTATAGAGGAATCAGTAAATGAAATAGATGGAAGGCAAATGGAAAATGATACCCAAATTAACTTCCTTCTGAAGCAAAATAACTCTCTAACAGAAAAAAATTGAAGACCTGGAATCAAGATCAAGAAGAAACAACATCAGAATGTATCGTGTTCCTGGAAAGATGGAAGGAAACAACATGATTCTTTTTTAAATAACTGGTTGCCCAAGATATAAAACCTTCCTGAATCTTTATCCTTTGGAATCGAGAGAGCTCACAGATCTCGATCAAAAACATCTTTCTCAAAAAAATCATCCTCAGTGAGCTCCATTATTGTCAAATTCCTATCAAAGATTTAGTCCTGAGAGCTGCTTGGGAAGGGAACCTAATTTAAGATAATGGAAGGAAGATTAGATTTGATAATGATTATAAATCTACTGCCATAACAAAAAGAAAAGCATGCATTCCTCTCATCAAAGACCTTTAAATCTAACATAAAAGCTCAGATCCTTTTCCCAGCTAGAATAAGGAGCACCTTACCAGATTGTCAGAAAATCTTTAACAATCTAGAAGAAACTACTTGATTTTGTTAAAGGAAACAACTTATTAGATAAATTAGAAGACATGGACCTTTCTTTACCAAGTTTAAAAAGACAAGCTACTAATGGAAAAACAACAATAAATGCTAAAACTAGCAAGAAACATAAAGGGAAATAAGTCAATTCATCTTTTACTTTACTACTTGCAATGGATATAATTCCTTTAAAACATGAGAAATCAACAAATGCATTATAAAGTAAAATCTTATAATATACTTCTATAAAAACATATTTTTGTTTCTTCATTCTCATGCCTTGTGCTTTCATGCCTCTGTCTCCTTTCCTTTCCTTCTCCACTCATTTTTCCTCTTTCATTTTTATTTTAATAATATTAGTTACATAAACATATACAAATATTCAAATACTCAGTAAATGTTAAAGTTTTTGTTGTTGGTGATCTTAGCCCTTACAATGGAACATAATCTGATTTAACTGAATTTATATAAGTACGTGTTTTTTTTTATATATACAATACATGTCTGATAAATCATCCTCTTTGAATTGTTTAGTAATATGCTTTTGTTACAGAAATACAGTTTGAATGTGAAGTAGACAACTACCATCTGAAAGGGAAATGAGGGATGGGGGTCATGTTTGCGATATACAGTTAGACAGATTCCTTTTGTTAGAGTTAAACTGCAAATGATTGCAGTTAATTAACTGTGCTTCAGTACTTCTTATTGTTAAAAAATATAATGTTGCACATTTAATTAGAGGATGTTCAATGAGGTTGTAATCATTCCAGGTGTATTATTTGATTGTTAATACATTTGCTGAGACAGTTATTAAACTGCTTGTCTTTTTTCTTTAATTACACTAAATTCCAGCTTTTCAACCTGTGAGCATCTGAAATGAAGGCATTATCCTCAAATTGTTTATTTTACTAACATTGAGACTTGTACTGGTGCCAGAATTAACAAAAGCTTCATTAGATCCATTATTTGAGCTATCTAACAGCTTTCAAGAGCCCTGAAGTCACTAAATAAACATGGGAACCTGGATGTTTGAGATAGATGACCTTTGAACTTGCGTTGCATACTGTTTAGCATCTGCAACGAAGGAAAATGGTGTCTCATAGCAGTTTCAGCATTTTTAAGAAGATTTCAGGTCATATATACATTATAAACTGTAAGTTGTTGTTAAAAACATAAAATGAAGCTGTAAACTATTATTTTACAACTGTTTCTCTACATTTAGATACTTGGTTTTCCTGTTAAGCTGCAGAAATACTGTCATGCAATAACTAAACAACATTTTGTATTCAGGAGTGTGTTACATATGCTATGAAGTAGAAGAAATTAAATATGCTATACTGATGAACTAGGGTAAATTCATTATTTTGCTGTTAATAAGAACTAGTTTATGAATCTCTGAAAGAAATAATCACAAAACATTCAGACATACATATACAAATTTCCTTTTAGTGGAGTCTCTGATATGAAACTGTTCTTTATCTATCAAGTAATGCTATACATTCACATTTATGCTATTTATGTTACAGTTTCATATTTATCTGCCTGCTTCTTCACAATGTATGCATAGTTTGCTATACATTATTATAACTATATTACTCATTTAATAAAAAAGGTCAATTATTTGTTAAGTGCATTATGCATCTTTATAATACTGCTGTTGTCAAGGCAATATTAAGAACTTGTTTGGCTATATTAAGCTAGTCATATATTTTGAATACTTGATTGTGAATAATATTTGTTTTCCTTTCATTTTAGTCAGGAAATGAATAATTAATATATGAGAGATTCTTCCTTTTTTTTCTTTCTCTTAGAACTAAGAGTATAGGAAACATAGGTGCATATCAAAAGTACCCTACTATAATTGGAGACATAGTTAAGAGTAAAAGCTTTTTTACACATAAATGGTACTACATTCTACATATTTATGTTGACATTTTAAAGATACATATAAAGGACTATGCAGAAGTTTCTAAATTTGATGTAAGGGCAATTATAATTCACCTTTAACTATTTATAAGTACAGTAGTAATGACTTAATTGTTTACTAAAGACTCACTAAGTATACTTGAGTTATTATAAACTTGGCACGTAACGTACATCTTATGTTCTTCAATGTTATTAATGTATTTAAGCTAATAGACATTCTTTGATATCTAATGAAAATAATTTTATAGTTGAAGTTATGTTAGTCTATAATTAATCAGAATGTCTGCTGAATTAATAAATGATAAACATTGACATGTATAAAATATATCTAAACAACTAAATCGGTAGATTAAGATGAGATTTGATGGGAAGGGAGAGTGGGGAGGAGAGGAATGTGAGATGGGGGAATAAAAGAGATATTTCAAGAGTCATTTATGATCAATAAAATACAGGATTATACAATAATATAGATCAAATACTTTAATATTGTACAGAAGAAGGGGAAGAAGAGGAGTGAAGGAAGAGGGCCTTAGATATAGTAATAGATAGTAATCGTTTATGCATATTTTATGACAGATTCAGAAAGATATCTTCAGTGTAAAAAATAGGTTTTAGTTTCCCTATAAAATTATTATTATTTGTTTTTTTAGTAGAAATATCACAACTTAGTGATTTCACCTAGATTGATCAATACAAATACCTATTTGTACATCAGTAATTAGTATACAACACCTCTTATATACTCTATAAGGGGTAATAATATATATTTCATTATATGTCACTAGTCATTGGGATATAAATCATAATTTAAATCATTAAAGAGGTTTTATCTCATACTTAATCTGTATAAGTAATTAAACAAGGGCAGAAGCATTTTGATGGATATTGACAAGAGTTTCAGGGATTTGAAGATGGTGGTTTAGATGGTACGTTCATCAAACCAGGAATTTTATATTCCATGTTTAGGATTGTGTATAGTTATACATGTTTCATTAGATATGTTTCATTCTAAATATTTGCCCATAGCAAATTTTAAGAAAGACAATTGTACATTTGAGAATGTGTTCTTATAAATGTTTATCCTTAAATGTTAATGGCTTTAACAATCCCATAAAGAGAGGAAGTCTATCTAAATATTTGAAAATGAATAAAGTAGATATAGCATTTTTACAAGAAACCTGTTTTATTAAAAAAAGACTTAGATAAAAATCTTTCAATGGTTACAAAATACTTGTGGAATCCCATTTTCAGGCCAAGAAAAGAGGCATTATGATACTGTGGAATAAATCTTTAATGATACCCAAAATAGTAGATACATTTTCAGAGAAGAATGGTATGTTATGTTTAGTAGTGTTAGAGATAAAAGATATATTATACTGGATACCTGGTATCGGTGTAGAAACAGCTAATAAATACTTAGAATTAATATCTATTAAATCTAAAGGAGACATAGTATATGCTGGAGATTTTAATTGCATTCTTACTAAAAAGGACACCACTAAAATGATCATTTCAAATTGTCATCCCCAACTAAAAAACTAAAGAATTTCATTAATTCATTAAATCTTAGAGACATATATGATATAAAAGAATCAGAATCATTAAACTACACACATTACTCATATAGATATGGAACACAAACAACTGTTGATAAAGTGTTAATTACCAATAATCTAATTTCAAAAACTAATGAGGTTTTATTTAGTTCTTGTCCTTTGTCGGATCACAGTGCTCTTTTATTCAAGGTTAATATCACACCAAAAGATCTGATAGCCTGGCAGAGATTACCTGCTAACATTGTTAAACTTATTGGGTTTAAAGAATGGTTCTTAAATGAGATTAAATCATTCCTCACTATCAATGATAACAATAAGACTTCTAAGACCATTGTCTGGGACTCGTTAAAATCATATCTATATGGTAAAATCAAAAACTGGTATTTAAACAAAAAGAAACAATGGGATGTTGAACTAATAACATTACAATCAAACACTGACAGACTAAGAAAGAATTTAAATACCAAAGATATTAATGCAAACACTGAACTAAAAACGCTAAATACTAAGTATGTAGAAATTTTGAATCATAAAGTGGCAATACATCTGGAGAGGCTTAAACTTCAATCTTACTCTACAAATCCAAAAAATCTGCATAGATTGGCAGTCAAATCAAAAAAATTAACAGGTGTACGCTATATAAAAGAAATTACTGACAACACCAGAAACAAGCCTAGGCAAGTCAAAGATCTAAAAAAAATCTTAGAAACATTTAGGACACACCATGAAACCTTAAACAATACTAATTCAGATTCTGATAATAATATTCTGAAATAAAATTTTTGAATGAAAACATCAACAAAAAGTAATAAATGAACAAAACACCAAATTGATTAAAGTCATTAAAAGAACTTAAGGAAAATATTAAAAACTTTAAAAGCAATAAAGCTCCAGGAATAGACTGAATTATTGGAGAATTTTTATATATCTCCATGATGAGACTCTAAAAATTCTAGTAGCAGCTTTTGAGGAATTTAGAAAGTATAGAAACCTTTTCCCCTCATGCAAATATGCCATAATTTCACCCATAAACTAGTAACATCCTATCGTCCTATCTCATTATTGAATGTAGATTACAAAATTTTCACTTCATTTCTTGCAAAAAAACTAAATCAAATCATGCCAGAATTAATAGAAGAAGATCAAGCAGGCTTCATATAAAACAGGAAATTCAAGACAATGTCATCAAACTTGTATCTTTAATAGAAAAGATAAAGAAAGAATTGTCCATTATTAGCTTAGATCTGGATAAAGCTTTTGATTCTATAACTTGGCCATATTTATATAAAGTCCTAGAAACATTACATTTTTCCCCTGATTTTATAAAACTACTAAATAACCTATATGAAAACTTGTTGTCTTACATGAAAAGTGGTGCCTTCTTATCTACTCAAATCAAAATATTAAAAGGAACTAAACAAAGTTGCCTGCTCTCGCCCCTATTATTTGCCTTATCAGTGGAACCATTAGCTAAGTACATAAGAAATGACACTAACATTGTTAGTTTTTCTATTAATTCATACTATACTTCTAAAATACAACTCTTCACTGACGACATTTTGCTAACTATTGGAAATATTGATTCTTCAATAGATCATATAAAAACTCTAAAAAATGTTTGAAGAAATCGCAGGCTTAAAATTTAACAATAAAACTAAAACTATACTGTTAAACAGAAAAATTAGTACCATATTGGAAAAACACAATAATTTTAACTGGAAAAATGACACCTTTAAATATTTAGGAGTACATATAAAAATAAATTGGAAAGACATTATGCATATGAATTATAATAACCTAATAAATGCAGTCAAAGATATTTAAGCAAATGGGAAAAAAAGGTTGTTCAATATGGAAGAAAAATTATCATTAATAAAAATGTGCATTTTTCCAAAAATTCTATTTCTATTTCAAACTATATTTTATTTGCTAAGTTTTTCTGCATAGCTGCCTAGCTTGAGCATTTTCTGGCTTGTTAAACTTGATTTCTGTATTAGTAGCTGTATTTAGAGCACAACCAAAAGCTGTTTGCTGAATTTCCTGTTTGCACTTAATTTTAAATTGTTTTTTTCTTAAAACTTGCATATTTTCTGTCCTTGACCTAGCACTCTCGTGTGGGGTCATTTACTGCACTGTTATAACTTGATATTACTTGTGAACCTCTGCTATCTCTGTAAAAAAACAAACAAAAAAAAATCTTGCTTTTTTCCCACTTTTCTGAGAGTTAAAAAAGTTCAGTTACAGGCTTGCTGTTCCTGAACTGTTTGAAAGTTTCTCTGAGGCCATTTTTGCTTGGGCTGAAGGAGGGTCTCTCTGTGATCAGTGGCAGTGAATAACATTGAGCAGCTTCCCTGCCCCCCATAGAGGTGGTTACTGACTTGAAACTGTAGTTTTATTGGCCACTAGGGGTCATTTCCAAAACTCCTTCATCTTCCTCTCTTAAAACCTAGTTGCCTTGTGGTCTGGGCGTCTTTTCAGGCTTGTTGGCTGTTGGTGAAGCACCCTCCAAGAGGAAAAAACGCTGAGAGAAGAAGGGAGCCACTTTTGAGATTTTAAGTATTTTTTCTCTGTTTATTTGCTAAGTTTTTTTGCATAGCTGCCTAGCTTGAGCATTTTCTGGCTTGTTAAACTTGATTTCTGTATTAGTAGCTGTATTTAGAGCACAACCAAAAGCTGTTTGCTGAATTTCCTGTTTGCACTTAATTTTAAATCGTTTTTTTCTTAAAACTTGCATATTTTCTGTCCTTGACCTAGCACTCTTGTGTGGGGTCATTTACTGCACTGTTATAACTTGATATTACTTGTGAACCTCTGCTATCTCTGTAAAAAACAAAAACAAAAAAAAAATCTTGCTTTTTTCCCACTTTTCTGAGAGTTAAAAAAGTTCAGTTACAGGCTTGCTGTTCCTCAACTGTTTGAAAGTTTCTGTGAGGCCATTTTTGCTTGGGCTGAAGGAGGGTCTCTCTGTGATTAGTGGCAGTGAATAACATTGAGCAGCTTCCCTGCCCCTCTAGAGGTGGTTACTGACTTGAAACTGTAGTTTTATTGTCCATTTTGGGTCTATTCCTGCTTCTTTCCAGCCCCTGCTATCAAGCACGCTTTAACGTGCTTTAGCACGATTTAGCGCGGAGTTGCCACTAGAGCAGCATCGGGCAGCGCCGGTTAAACAAGGTTAAACTCTTTCTGGCTCCAGAAAGTCTGTTCTTCAATTTTTCCCTTAGAACTGCTCTGTTAGGAACCTAAACAGTTTACACCTTCACTAAAAAGTGCAGCACTTGTTCCAAATAGCCTTTCTTCTCAAAAGCTCAGCACTTGTCTTATAAGCATATCCCTTGTCTTATAAGCATTCTCCTTGCAGGTCAAGCACTCCTATATTATACAAATCTCTCACTAGCAAAACCCCCCAGGAGTGCCCACTTCCCTGCTAAGCCCACTACTTTTCTGTCTCATACCAACTCATAATTCTTTCTAGCATGTCGAAGGGTCAGATGCTGGCGTCCTCTCCTGCCCAGTTGGTGAATCTGGGAATTCTGAGACAATGTTACAATTGCCTCATGTACACGGACAACCCTCTCCTCCTCCCAAGTAACACTAACACTTGTGAGAGATGCAGCTATTTAGCCAGACTGGAGGCTGAGCTCTCTCAACTCAAGACTGGCAAGACCAGGCAGGAGGAGAAGGCAACTACACACACCACAATACCAGTCTCACATAACTCAACCACACCACTGAATCAAACACATAAACACACTAAGACATACTCGGAGGCTCTGAGTAAAAATTTACCTAAACAGCAGAGGCCTCCAAAGCAGACACCCAACCAACTGCAAACTCAATACACCACACAAACAACACATAAACAACAAAATCAGTGTGCGAAGCAGTCACTGCCCTTAAGGCCAAATACAACACCAAACATACTTGTCATAGGTGACTCCATAGTCAGACACACTGACGTCCCGCTCACCAGACTGAGTAAGGAGAAGGTCACAGTAAGCTGCCTGTCGGGCGCTAGAATCCGCCACATAATGCAAGCACTCAGGTCTCTCAACAGCAGGTACAAGTATGACTCAGTCATTGTCCACGCTGGTGTCAACGACCTGAGATGTACCTCCTTGGACTACATGAAAAGAGACATTGAGGAGCTCTCTGATTATGTAGCCCAGGCAGGTATAACCCTGACCTTGAGCAGTATCCTACCTTCACCTAGAATGATGCCACAATACAGTGATAAGATGATCAGCTTTAATAATTGGCTTAAATTCTGGTGTCATTCAAAGGGGATCCAATGTCTGTCTGCCTGGGATGACATGCTGGACAAGCCACGCTGCTCAAGGGACGGCTTGCACCTGTCACCCTAGGCTTCCGGATATTGGCAAAGGCTCTTGCCACCCCATAGTGCCTTTTTAGGCAAGGCTCAAATTCTAAACCTACCACCCTAGAACACAAAAAAGGAAAAAACTAAGGGTAATGCTGCTCAATGCCAGAAGTCTCAATCTCAAGATGCACGCACTCGAGGCCCTTCTCAGTATGGAGAACATCGATGTCTGTGCTGTGACAGAAACCTGGTTCAAGGCTCCTGAGAGCACCCCAGCACTAACAGGTTTCACCTCATATCATGCGTTCCGGCCCCAAAATCTGGACAACACCAAGAAAGGAGGGGGGGTGTCCATATTCATAAAGGACACCCACACCTCAAGGTTGGTGGCAATGCACGATGCATCGGAGACCATCCAGGTGCAATTAACCATAGGCAAGACTGCTCTGCAATTTGTAGCATGTTACAGGCCACCCTCTCAAACTCAGGAACCTCACATGGCCTTCCTGAAAACATTGGAGGGGATAAATGTATCTCCAAACACCACCATACTAGGTGATTTCAACTACCCTAATATAGACTGGGAACACTACTCAAGCCCAAACACTCTAGCCCAAAGGTTCCTGGAGTTCATAAACTCAAATGCCATGGAACAACTAGTCACCATCCCCACAAGAGGAGAAAACATACTTGATCTCATCATCACGAACATGGGATCACAATGTTCAACACCAGAAGTATACCCCTCACTGGTGAGATCAGATCATAAACTAATCTCGCTGGAGGTCCTCATCCCACCCCCACCTGAAATAAAAAAGACCACAGTGAAAAACTTCTCAAAAGCCGACTTCACACTTCTAAAAACTAGCGTGGTCTCCTTTAAGGCCCCTGAGCCAGTGGTAAACATTACTCAAACCGCTGAATCACTTACAAATGCCTTCTACCAGCACCTACAGGACTGCATGGATCAGGCAATCCCAAACAAAACTAAGACTCTTTGTACCAAAGGCAAGTGCCCAGTCTGGTGGACCCCAGCCATAAACAAGCTCTACAACAAAAGGAGGAAGCTACTAGAAGATAGAGCAAAATCCTTGAAAGGTAAGACACCTTTGATCATTATAAGTAAAAAACTAAGAGCTCTCATAAAATCATCCAAGGCAAATTTTGAGAGAAAAATCGCCAAGGACTCAAAAGACAATCATAAGGCCTTCTTTAGCTATGTTAGAAACCTAGGAGGAAACTCCCAGATATGCTCAGAATTAGTTCAAAATGATGTGAAGATTACTGAACCTACACACATTGCCAACATACTGGCTGACAGGTTCAGTGCAAACTCCCCCCCCTCCCCCCCAAAAGGAGAGATATCTATACCAGAGGACTGTAGCCCCCCAAACATCTCCAAAGCCCAGGTGAGAACTGCCCTCTCCAAGGCAAAAAACACAGCATCCATGGGACCGGATGGTGTCCCTGGCTGTGTGCTCCACGAACTCAATGAGGAATTAAACCTGCAGTTAGGACAGCTGTTTAATCTTAGCCTCACCTCAGGATACGTACCCAAGGAGTGGTGCACGGCGACTGTGGTCCCACTTCACAAGGGCGGTGCCTCCACCGACCCTGGTAATTACCATCCCATTAGCTTGACAAGCCTTATCTGCAAAGCCATGGAGAGGATCATAATGGAACTCATAAATAAAGACATAGGGAACTTGCAGACTTTGGATCCAACCCAGTTTGGCTTTGTCAAAGGCAGATCATGCCTTTTAAACTTGGTTGACTTTTTCGAGACAGTCACCAAGGCCATTGATGAGGGAAAGGCAGTCCATACAGCCTACCTCGACCTGGCAAAGGCCTTCGACACAATACCCCACTCAGGTATCATTGAAAAACCCATCAGCTTGAATGTAAACCCATACATCACAAGATGGGTTGCAAACTGGCTAAGTGACAGAACCCACAGGGTCAGAGTTGCTGGAGCCATGTCAGACTCAAAGCCTGTCACAAGTGGTGTCCCACAGGGCTCAGTCCTGGGTCCACTCTTGTTCGGCATCTACTTTTCTGAAGTACAAGCAAACACAGGAGGGTTATGGCTGACAAAGTTTGCAGATGACTGCAAACTGGGCGCCATAGTCGAAAACACATCTGACACAGATATCCTTCAGAAGGGCCTCACAGAAACGGATAACTGGTGCCAGAGCCATAGCCTAAAGTTAAACGCCAAGAAATGCATAGTCATACCCTTCGAGAAAAACAAGGTTACCCCTAGCTACCATATAGGTGGCAATCCACTGAGCACAGAAGAAGTCATCAGGGATCTGGGGACCCAGGTTAACAGTAGCCTTTCATTTGACACTCATGTTGCTAGAGTAGTTAGGAAAACCTTCTACATTGCCCACCTGATCATGAAGGGATTCACATCTAGATCAAGGGAGGTCATCGTCCCCCTGTACTCATCACTCATTAGACCTATGATTGAGTACAATGCCCCATTCGGAATGTATCTGACCCGACACCTGCAGCAGCTGGAAAGGCCCCAAAAGTTCCTCACCAAAAGGATAAAGGGTCTCAAAAATATGTCTTATGCTGCCCGACTGAAAGAACTCCAGCTCTATTCAGTCTCATACCGCTTGCTCAGAGGTGACCTGTGCCTGACATATAAGGCCATGTCAAACCCAGATTTGATGAATATGCTTCACCTCAAAAATCTAGATCCCTCAGAACCACAAGGCGGAGACTTAAACCTTGACACGGTTATTAATAGAACGTGCTGGAGGGACAAATTCATCACCCAGAGACTCCCTATGCTGTGGAACAAAATCCCGGTACATGTGAGGCAGAGTACCTCGCTGGCCTTGTTCAAGAGGAATCTTGACCAATGGATGGGAGATCGCAGATATACCCCAGGGATTACTTCAGTGTCACTGCTTGACAGAGGCACAGCAAAATAATAGGCATAGTTTTATTCAAACTAAAGGGGTGGCGAAAGCCACATAACTATGGGCTAGGCTTATAAATGCCCTTGGGCAGATAGCCTAGTATGAACCTATGAACCTATAATAGTCGGCCCTTCTAAAAATTTAATAAAACAACTTAACTCACTTCTGATTACATTTTTATGGCATCCACAAAAAACAAGAATAAGATATGACTGGCACTGCAGGGGAATGGGAAAAGGGAGGTATTGCATTTCTGAATCTAGAACTTTATGCTGAGTCAGTGGTTAAGTTATAAATACACATTAAACTGGAAGAAATTACATGAAGCTATTTTACTTTCTAATCTTGATGAAACAATAAACAATGACATGTTTACAGATAATAAGATATTTTTAGTTGTAAAGGACATAATCTATACAGAAAAGAAAATTGAAAGATATCCCCATTGTATTAGCTACATGCTAAACAATTTTAAAAAGATACTAAACAGTAATTATAAGACAAGATATTTCTTATTCTTAATGTTTCCGATAGCATTTACAAGAAAGTGGCTAGATTCATTTAATATAAGGAAAATAATACAGATGAAGGAAAATGGTCTAATATGTTGGCACCAATTCCTTGGTAATAATAATATATATGATACAAATAGTCTTATAGCAAGATATAATATAAATCAAAATAACTGGTTAAATGTTCAAATTTTTAGAGAGCATTTCATAAATGAGCTCAAATCAAATCAAGTGCTCAATATTTCATTACATTCAAAGATGTTCTCTCTTTTCTGTAAGCTGAATATGACAAACTACAATGCGGGTTTTTCATTATCTAGGATATACAAAACACTAAGAGCAGACTTACAAATACCAGAAGATTCTTTATGGAGTTATGTTGAAAAATAAATAAACATAAGTTTTCAGACTATGATAGAACCTTGAAGTTAAAATCAGTTAACAACACAACCTCATCTCCGTTTTGGAAAAGTTTCACTTGGAAATATATCCATAGGGGCTACATTACTCCACATAAAATAGCATTGATATCATGTAATAGTAGCCATAAATGTTGTAGATGTGACGAAACTTTATGCGCAGACTGGGCTCATATGTTTCTTGAATGTAAAATGGTTATACCCTTTTGGCAGGAATTTAAGGTCTTTTCAAAGGCTTTGTGGTTGGACAAATGTGATATCTCAGATTCATTATTATTTAATGCACCAATACCAGTACATATCCCAAAGACAGTGTATCTTCTTTGGTCTCTTCTTGCAATTGCAAGGAAAAGTATTACATCAAACTGGGAAAGTAGAAACATCTCCACTTTTACTGAGTTTATTTTACTGACCAGAACTGCATGTAAAAGAAAACTGTTAACCCTTGATTTAAGATCAACAAAAGTAACTTATAAGAAATTATCATGGATGAAACTAAAAAAAATATTAGATAAGATGTAATAATGCCAATGAAAATGTATGTATGTGATGGGCATTGTAAATAGTTTTGTTGTATATAGTTCTGTTTTATTTTAAATTGTTCAAAATATACAGAAATCTCTTGTTTTGTTTGTGAAAATCAATAAAAACTGTTTAAAAAAAAAGAAAATTCATGCTAATGTGAAAACCTTTATTCTATCAACTTTCTAAGTTTGTAAGAGCAATATTTAAAATTTGACCCTATTGTCAGGCCTTTGTCCCCCCATTTTTATGGCTCTGTCCAGATTTCTTCCTCTCAGAGGTTGAGAGGTATGTCTTCCAGTACAAAATACCAAAAATCAGAAAATCCCATCTTATGTACTATTCATACAGATCAAGAATGTTAAGAGCATCCATGTAGATTGTTAGGTAAAGATCCACCTCCACCAATTAGCCAGTTTAGTATGTCAGAGAATTAGCTTAATTCTACAACAACATTCTAACACAATTCTACAATAAATCTGTACACATAAGGTCCATAAGAACAAAAAGTAATACAGTGCCAAGGTTAGATTGTGTAGTAAGAAAATGTAATTACTGGGCAACACCACTTGAGCTCCACAAAAACAAAGACCTTCAGTAATGCAATCAATGTCAAAACCAGATTAAGCTTTCAAAGAAATTACAAGAAAATCACTAAATCAAACCTTCAAATTGTTGGAAAAAGATAAATATGTCCAGCAGTAAAAAAAGAAAGAATGAAAAATCCTATGGAATCCTAATCCTTTCTTGACAGAAAACAATCAAAACAGTGTTAGTTTTTTGCTAAAACTATTTTCTAGTACAGATTATAGGGTAAATTTTACCCCAGGGCTTTGCAAACTGGTATACAATCAAAAATGTCAACCAAATCATTCAAGTACAAACACAGGTGATTGCTATTAAAGATAACAAATCATGTAGCTGCAACCAGTGATAGTCTTCCTCTGGTGTATATATATATATATATATATATATATATATATATATATATATATATATATATATATATATATATATAGGTTCCATTCTGTTTGTCGAAGTTTCAGTACTTCGAAACCCACTTGTGCGAGACCACTTGTTCGATGTTCTGAAACTTTGAAAACCAAATTTGAGATCACAATACAGTGTGGAATGGGACTATTTCCTTTTCCTCGCTGTAGTGCGATCTTGGAGTTCGTATATTTAACTAGGGTGGTGTGGGGGCTAGGGCTTGCCTCCCTGCAAAAGATTTTTTTGTGTTTTTTTTTTTTTTTTTTTGTCAGCCAATCCAGCGACTAAACTTCAGTGAAAGTGCACTTTTGTTGAAATGCACTTTCGCTGAAGTGGGCATCTACATTTCTTTTTAGAAGTAATGAAATTTCGACAAAGAAAAGTAGATCCATATATCTATATCTATATCTATCTATATATATATATATATATATATATATATGTGTGTGTGTGTGTGTGTGTGTGTGTGTGTGTGTGTGTGTGTGTATCTTCTGACACTAGCTAATAAAGCATACAGGAGCATACCATTCTAGATGTTTGGAAAGGAATCAAAAATCTTCCTATTCTCAAAGAGGGGCAACTCTAAACATGAATATTGCTGACCAGTTAAAATTCTTAGTCTTCTTTTAAAATTTTGGAATATGCTGCCCATAATCAGTGCATTGTGTTTGTATCTGCAGTTTATGCATTATCTAGAACATCAAAACATACTATTTGAAACTCAGTTTGGCATCACAAAAGGCCATAGCACATAAATATCAGTCACAAAATTGGAGGAGGACATGTGACCATATGCATGATTTCCCATGCATCACCAGTGTAGATACTCAAGGATTTTTTAGCTTTGTCTGAAAATGCCAATATTTGTACAGTTTTTCTCTCATCTTATGCAGAATTGTATTCCATTTTTTATTCATTTTTGTCTGCTTCCAAAAGAGTTATGAGGCTAATTGGCAAGAGCACTCCTGTTTCAATAATAGACACCACCCCTCTCCAAAATAGCTAAGGCACTGCAAGGGCTTATTTGGCTACTTATGTTTCATTATCTTGCTTTAGGACTATAATCTAGCTTGAAAGCTTACAAAGGCCTGTTTAAGCAACGAGTGGAGGTTTTCTGCCCCACTGTCTCCTAAGGTCTGTGTTACTCTGTTAAAACATCTATACTGAGCTTTCTGGTAACAAAAATCAGATGGTATGCAGATGGATCACTAATAATTCCTTAACATTTATCTGGAAAGCTTCTTCTACCAGGAAAGAGGACCAACGTTGGGATGATAAAGTGCTTTGTGAAAATTAGATTTCTTGTCAACATTAATACTGTTTTTTGTTGTTGTTGTTGTTTGTTCTGCTTAACTTAGCATTTCCTGCATCTTCCCATTCCACCCATTATGGCTATATACTGTTTACCGCATTAGTCATCAGCAGGTTTGTCCCTTCATAAAATGAAATGTGTAATGTGAGATGACTAGTGCTGTTCCCAGTCTGTGTCACTGCACTTTCTGTTATTACTTATCTGTCATCCTTTCTTTTTTCTCTCTTCTTTCTTAGATCCTAACATCATGTTTTCATTTCAGTATGTCTAAACATCTCTTTTCTTACCTCACTCTATGCATCCTTAGTTATGCTTTCTGTTTCTTCCTCATCTTCCTCCTTCTACAGTAACTATCTAATCCCTTTGCTTAAATGCTTCTTTACTCTACCTCTACAGTCTCCATACTCCGCTAATTCATTCTCGGACCTCCCTAATTTTACATTATCACCTCACATTTTAAACTTGTATATAATCATTTTATATAACTTAGAATACATATTGGAGGCTAGCTATTAGCATTACTCATAAATAGTTTCTTGTTATCTTTTAATTATAGTTTATATTTATCCGACTTATGCATGAACTTGCATTTGCATTGTGGTTGTATTTAGACTCTATCTCTTCTGGTATTTTAGAGCTTTTGCCCCATCTTGACTGAAAATGAAATTTTCCCTGTTGGGCTTTCCAGGTCAACAAATCAAAGTAACAAAAGCAGATAAAAAATAAACAAAACTGTTTATGTTGTTTGAACTACTATTCATAACTGTTAAACATAGTGTGTTTTAGTAGAATAATCCATGGCTGTTTAGTTTTGGTTCTGTAGTCTTTACATAGGCTTTGAGGGAAATTGGTTTCACTGCCCCCCCCCACTTCCAATGATTGCTTACCAAATAAAAATGTTTAATTCCAAGCACAATTTTGCCAAAATCACTGTAGTCATGGATCTAGCCATTTCCACAGAAAACCACTGAAACTAACCAGTCCACCTTCTTGACGTGACAAATTAAGTCATGCGCAATTCATTCACATATTCACATTAACATGGTAATCTTACTGACTAATTAACTAACTGAAAGATGTCTGACCTTTTTTTTTCCTACTTAAATTTGGTTGAAGACCCTTTAAATAAAAGATCTGTTTAATAAAAACATCTGGAATCCTGCATTTTATTTTGATGAGTGGTAAAAGTAAGCAGTATAATGCACTCAAGGGAAAATTAGCTATCAAATAGCACAGGGCAGAAGTACATAGCTCTGGAAAACCCACAAGGAGCGCTTTCCTCGCAAAAGTCCTTCTCAGGGCTATCCTTATTTTATGTTGTTTGTCCTTTCCACAGAGTTGGGATACACTGGACACTAAGCCTCGGGTGTTATATCTGTCTTACACTTTTACCAAACTCTAAAACTTTAGCAATCATACGATATTGCAATGACTACTGCAGCAGTGACCTAATGAAGAACATAGTACAGTCGTGTAGTATGCTTACTGTAACAGTAGTTGTTTGAATAGATCATATTACAAGACTTTGACAACATTTTTAAGAGAAAAATAATATAATAGACACTATAAGTTGTACACCACATTTAGTATACTTAAATATCAGTCTCTCCAAAAAGTATTCATTTGCCGTTTAGGTTTAATATTAATGCATTTAATGGCAGATACGAGAGTATTAATATAGGAACTCCTGTTTCTTAAGTAAGGACTTAGAGAAACTAGTGCTGAGATAATATGTTTCCAGAACATGCAGTGAGGCTTCAGATCTCACTATATCCATATCAGTTTATGATGATAGATTGTTGCAACTATGCATAGAGTATATTATACTATATAGACTATATTAGTGCTACTAATACTAAAGAGCTGTAGTAACAAATGCATTTGTGTCTCTTGACATGTCAGTGTAAATACTAACAAGTGTGTACATTATACATTATACTTAGGAAGTGACCATTATTACATATAAGGATGTCATCAAAAATAAAGATAATAAATTATATGGATGACTATATAATTGAAAAGTATAGTTAGGAGTATCATTATCCCATTACAGCATGTTTTAAGACATTTTTGTGATGCAGCATTATTAAAGAAGCACATTATAAAGAAAAACTGAAAAAATATATCTGTTAAATTCAGTACAAATAGACAGGAGATGATTTACAGCTTACAGAAATTAGATCATGAGGTAATGACCATTTTGCAGTAAATTATACAGATATATAAAATGGAGGATTTGGCTCCGTATCAGACATGACTATATAGTGTTAGTGAAAGAAAAATAAGCTATTATAGTTCAGCTATGTCCAAAAAGACTTAGTGAGATTTGAGATGTATTTCTATACTAATAATTGTTTCTTTTCCATTAAAGAGTAAGGAGATGCTGAAAAATCATACAAAATGTGTACCTCTTTCTATTATTTTCTGTACTATAGGGCCAGTTTTCTGATATTCCTTTTTGATGTCAGTGGGTAGATCTACTCTAAACATTAAATTATTCTGGCTGCAAGAGATTTTTTGGGTCTACTACAGGTGCTCATATGCTACAACACACCTGCTCACTGCCAATTGCTTGAAAAAGCCCGATCTCCCATTTTTGTTTAGCCCTCCCGACATCTGACCCTATAAAGCTATATAGCCCTACCATAATGTAAAATATAATCCTAAAACTCCTACCGAGTACCCAACCTGAGTCCTCATTCCCTTACTCAAAACCTCCAATCCCCCAGCCCTAACTTTTCTAGTCATTCCCTAAACCTAAACCACGATCTCCCTTTGCATTACCTAACCCTAAAACTCCTCACCTTCTCCCTAAACCAAAAAATCCCTTCCTGCTCCCTACCCCTAAAACTCTCCCTCCCATCCCTAAGTCTCAGCTCCTCCTCCTCCAGCTCCATCCTCATTGCCAGTTGTCCAAACTGCCATTTGAGTTCAAGCATTAGCAGGAGCCTGTATGAAATACAAGGTGCTGACTCAGGACTCCCAAATCAGTGGATCTAGCAGGGTTTCCATTAGAAGCAAGATTTCTAAGAAGAATATGAGCCATTTTGATGTTGTTCTTATAAAAATGAATATAGAAAAGTCAACAACAAAGGTATGAATGTCTTGTAGTGTAAGTATCAATTTGTCTGCAGGGATTTCTAGTTAAAGACCTCAGAGCTGGCATGTTGTTACTTCCTAATCTCACACTGAAACCTATAATGCTTCTTTTTAGGTATGAAAGATGTTTTAGTTTGGATTTATTTTTTTTTTGTACTGGTATCTTCTATGTTAGAAATCCTGGACTCATCTTCAGCCATATTATCTGATAAAATGTCCAACTTATTTTTAATGATTGCAATATTTGAGTTAATTTTAAGTTACTTATCAACTGGAATAAATTCTGAGTTAAATAGTTCAGTTAAACATTTCATTATAATTGATTACTCTGGATATATTGCACTTGTGATTGACACTGAGATAGATTGTTACTCCGTGTTATAGTCCGCAGACTCAAATAAAATATGCTGTTCTAACATCTCCTATTTGTTGTCTACCATTTGTAAGCCATTTTAATTTCCTTCTACAATCGCAGAAGAGTCATGTTTTAATTATTTTTTGGTATTGAATGGATATAATGGTGATCTTGGTAGGTCTGTGGCTTTTGTTGTAAGTGTCTCATGCATTCACTTTCTACAACTGAGTGTGATTTTTTTTATCCCCAAGAAGCATCCAGGTCTCAACTCTTTAATTATGCAATATACCTCTTTCTGTAAGTCCTAGACATTAGAAGTAAAGGACAAGAGCAGTGGAAAAAAGTTTTTTTCTTTTTTTGGCTCATGCAAATGCACCCTTTTCCCCTTTTAACAAACAACCATAGAACAAAACATGGTAAATACCATATACAACTCATTCTGAATATTGCTGGTTGATTTGACAGTACATACAGTCTTCCTGTGGTGTGCTTATGATGTTTGGGCTTGGCCACATTCAAATTACCTCCTTAGACAATGGAGCAGAGTTCTAAGCTGAGGCAATGCAATGCCCC
>NC_056735.1:513293041-513363041 GCF_019279795.1 Protopterus annectens
ATTGCTTCATTGTAATGAGTCCACAAAGAAAATAATGCTGCAAACATACAAAATCCACAAAGCACAATGTAATGAGGTTTGGTGGAGTCGTCTCAGTTATTTGGATTGCGGGTAAGTGTTAATGGTAGTAGACCCATATATAAATTTATATAAATATAAATAAATACATATATATATATATATATATATATATATATATATATATGTGTGTGTGTGTGTGTGTGTGTGTATATACTGCACAGTCAAATAACAGTGGTGAAAGGAGAAAACCCTCAACCTTATCAATGCAGCACACAGTGATCTCCCACCAATCTATGGAAAAAACAAACATATATATATATATATATATATATATATATATATATATATATATATATATATATATATATCTATATATATAGATAGATAGATAGATATATGTGTGTGTCATATATATATATATATATATATATATATATATATATATATATATATATATATATAGCTAGCTTATATGACTTTATAGGCTTTTCGGAAACTCAAATTTCATGTGGTCAAGTCTACATGATCAAGTTTCCAAAAACTTGAAATAAAAGAAAAAAAACAAATCTCAGAGATCACACTACAGTGGGGAAAAGGGTAAATTGGAAAATTCCCTGATCCCCATTGTACCCCCACCTCTGCCTGTCCACACAGAACTACTTCAAAGGAGAATTTATGCTTTTCCCCACTGTAGTGTGATGTTGGAGTTGGTATTTATAATTTATAGGGGGTGTGGGGGTTAAAAATATAGTTTTCTTTTTAATTTAGAGTTTTCAGAAAGTCAGTCATATGGTATTGACCATATGAATTTCAAGTTTCTGAAAACCTGAGGAAGTCATATAAGCCCATAAATTCTATGAGCCCATAAATTTTATATATATATATATATATATATATATATATATATATATATATATAAATATATATATATATATATATATATATATATATATATATATATGGGTTCCCTAACATTTACCAAAATTACACTCACCTGAAATCCAAATAACTGAGAAAACTCCACCAAAACCTCATTACAACAAAGCAATGAACCGCTGATAATTTTAACAGGGAAACTAACCACTTCGCCACCAGAGTGAACTTTGCCCTTTTCCCCAGTATAGTGCGATCTTGTCATTGGTATATTTAGTTGGGGGGGGTTGGGGGCAAAAACCCCCATTAGCATGGCTTTAATTTTGTTTTCTTGTTTTCTTTTTTGTCCTGATGGCCATTGGTTTGTTTACCTGTTAAAAGTATTGGTGGTTCTTTGCTTCGTTGTAAGGAGGTTTCGGTGGAGTCGTCTCGGTTATTTGGATTGTGGGTAAGTGTAATTTCATTAATGGTAGTAGACCCATGTAGATAGATAGATATATAGATAGATAGATAGATAGATAGATAGATAGATAGATAGATAGATAGATAGATATACGTGTGTGTGTGTGTGTGTGTGTGTGTGTGTGTGTGTGTGTGTGTGTGTGTGTGTGTGTGTGTGTGTGTGTACTGCATAGTCAAATAACAGTGGGGAAAGGAGAAACACCCTCAACCCTATAAATACAGCACACAGTGGTCTTCCCACCAATCTATGGGGAAAAACAAATTATCTATATTGTCTTCAGGCAACTAGAACATGATCAACTGGCCACTGATCACCTGAAGGGAAGCCAGCTACAAAAGCCATAACTCATAATAAGCTTCTTTCCAAAGTGTTATTCATCTCCATCATAGTCCATACCTATCAACCTCTTAGAGCAAGAAATCTGGACAAAGCCATAAATAGTGAGGGGGACAAAGGCCCAAAAATAGGGGCAATTTTTAAATATTGCTCTTACAAACTTAGAAAGTTGATAGAATAACAGGTTTTGTGTTAGCATGGATTTTTCTGAAGGGTATGAAGTCTGAAACTCAAATGTCTGCATTATTTTTTTACTTCAATATTTAATAACTTGCCAGTGTTTTGCTAGAAAAACACAATTTTGTAAAAAAAAAAAAAAAAAAAAATAGATCAAAATATAAGGCAAAAATCTGGACATTCTGCGAAAATCTGTACAGTTGAGAGATATTTCCCAAACCTCTAGCAAAGCAACTTAACTAAAGTGACCAGTACAGTTTTGTATAGCATCAGTTATTAGATTGATTGATACCAGTTTAGGCACAGTAATACTTAACTTCTCTTACTTGTTTTCTCTGCTTAATAAAAATATGGGTCTATGTACCTGTACCAGTGCCATGTTTCCTGTGTCGTGCAAAAATATTACTGATGTTTTATTAATTGTTCCCCGGGATTCATGAATGATTATTTTACATGCAGGAGTAGTGCAGCCACTCCTGCATGGAATATGGCCACCGAGCGATCCAGGAATGTGCCGTATTGATATGCATGAACTAGCCAAAACTGTTCCTGCACAGAAACCCGTGCGTGATGCTAATTACCTCATTTGCTGGTGAAAACCATGTAAATGAGGTAAAATAGCAATCCAGGAAGCAGGTGAGTAACCATGCAGGAACAATGTAAGCTTCAGAAATGTATTGGGCTACTAGCTGAATACATTTCTGCAAAAATGAAAATGGAGCCATGACAGCTCAAATAAAAGCATGGATCCTAACATGTAGGCATGCCAATGGTCAAATATATGGCCATTGGCATGTTAAACTGCTTAAATTTAAAAAAAAATAAAAGTTTATTATTTTTCAGCCGATCTCGGACGTTTAAGCATAGGGAAGTGCCACACAAACGGGATGGTGGGGAAAATAAAAAAATTAATATAAAGAGTCCAATTTAGGGGAAAGTTACATTTTGCCATTATAGTCAATGGCAAGTAGAATCAAAACAATGGCAGGGAACACTGGTTGCTAAGAGGAAGGTTCTTGAGTAGTGCAGTAAATATAGAGTAAGGCAGTGGGGTATATTAATGAGGGGAATCACAATATTCTTCTAAGTCACACTGCACCTAACTGTGTAGGTGCTCTAACACCACAGTGTAGACAGGAGGCACAACTTACATGAAAATGGGGTGTGTCATGCTTGCTGTAAGCACACTGGAGCTCCATTGGCTGTGTTTGTGCTTAGCTAAGCACAGCTAAGTGAAGGTGTTTGTCTGAAGCTGTATAGTCTTATTCCATGAATGGAGGAGCGTGTTCGTGGCCAGGGGAGGACCATTTCTTGCTGTTTACACTAGCTAAACAGCTCTGGGCAGCACGCTGGGGCTTAAACAGGAAGGATATAGGAAAAGAAAAAGGAAATAGCAGAACAATGGAAATGCAGTACAAAGTGCAATATGGGATACTGCAACTCACAATGGGCCATTGAAAGCACTCAGTAATACAGCTGGCAAGGGGCTGCATAGCTGGAAATGGGAGGAGATGTAAAAATAAAGGGCAACAGCACAATAAAGGAGAAATGAAGTAGAAATCATCAATATGGGATTCCTGCAACTCACAATGGGCCAGGCAAAGCATACAATAATACAGCTGGCAGGTGGCTGCATAGCTGAGAATGAGAGGAGATGTAAAAAAAAGAATAAAGGACAACAGCACAATAAATGAGAAATGAAGTAGAAATCACTGATATGGGACTATTGCAACTCACAATGGGCCAGGCAAAGCACACAATTATACAGCTGGCAGGTGGCTGCATAGCTGAAAATGGGAGGAGATGAAAGTGAAAAATAATTAAAAAAGGGCAACAGCAGAATAAAGGTTAACATGCACAAATTACCAGTAATGCCTCTAACACTCACAGTGGCCAGTTCAAAGCCATGAGTAATATAGATGGCAGCTGGAATGTATCATAGTCAACCAATTATACAGGCAGCATCTGCAGCACAACAGTATAAAGTATGGAAACACCTACAGTCTGTTCTTTCCCACAAACTCTGCACCATTGGTGTATACATGGGGGGGGTTAACTGGAAAAATGTTAGGGGCTGCCATTTCTTTGATCCATCAGTATGTGCTAGAGGCTGAGGGCGGAGAGGAGGATAATGCTAACAACCACCACAGACCAAGGAGGAGGAGAAGAGTGTTCAGACCCAGGGTAACCTACCAGGGGCTACATGATATGGAGATAGTAGAGTGCTACATGGTGGACAGAGACATACTTCAGAAAAATCACTGAGCTGTGCTGGCCTCAACTCAAAGCTAGAACCAACATAGGGGAACCCATCCCAGTGGATACCAAAGTATGTGTAGCCTTAAAAATTCTAGCTACAGGTACTTTGCAAAGACCTACTGGGGACATGATGGGGGTCTTACAGGCATTTGCATCCAGGGCAGTCCACCAATTCCTGGATGCCATGCTACCACATGCCAGTGAACACATTTACTTCCCCAACATCTGTGAGGAGAAGACCAGCAATATGTGTCTCTTCCACCATGTAGTAGAATACCTGGAGGTACTGGGTGCCATAGACTGCACGCACATCCAGATCAAAGCACCACCCTGTGAACAGGGTAGGGTCTACATAAACTGCAAGGGCTTCCCCTCCATCAACTACCATGTCGTGTGCAATGCCCAAAGCATTATCATGAATGTGTGTGCTGGTAGCCCTGGAAGCTATCACGACTCCCCCATTTGGCATTCATCACAGCTGTACCAGGCATTTGCCAGTGGGGGCATCCCATATGGCCATCTTGTGGGGATGCTGGCTATGCACTGGAGCCGTAGATGATAAAACTCATCAGAAATACACACACCCACACAAGAACACTCTAATGAGGCACACTCACAAACTAGGATCATTATAGAGTGTGTGATTGGGATGCTCAAGTCAGGTTCTGCTGCCTTGACATATCCGGTGGAGCCTTGCAGTACTCTCCAGCCACATGAGCACACATGTTCACAGTATGTGCCATGCTACACAATATGATCCTGCAGAAACAGCTGCAGCAGGAACAGCATGGGGAAGGGCCATACAGCCCACCACCATTGCCAAGGTCCTCACAGGCACAGAGGGACTCACAGGAAAATACCCCTGAGCTTGCTTCCATAGGCAGACAGAGGCGTGCCCAGTATACTCTCACCTTGGCAAAGAGGCAATGCATAGCACACACACACTGACACTGTAGGGACCCCAGGGACTGACACCTCTTTCTGACTCACACACACAGTAAAATGGATGACACACACATCACATTACCTGTAAGTTACCATGTATAGGCAGTGTACTGTGTGCATCCAACATAGGCGGTCCTCAAGCACTGTCATAGGTTCATAGGTTCATAGGTTGGTACTAGGCTATCGGCCCTAGGACCTATGCAAGCCTAGCTATAACAATTCCCTGGATATTTATTCCCACGAAATTTACTTCTCCAGGCCCCTGTCTAGCAGGGTGACTGACATGATCCCTGGGGTGAATTTCCTATCTCCCATCCAATCATCAAGGTTCCTTTTGAAGAGGGCCAAAGAGGCGCTCTGATTGATATGTATGGGCAGTCTATTCCAGAGTATGGGGAGTCTGTGGGTCAGGAACCTATCCCTCCAGCATGTTTTGTTCATTGTGATGACAAGGTTTAGATCCCTGGATCTTGTGGCTCTGAGGGATTGGGATTTCTTTAAGTGGAGCATGTCCAACAGCTCAGGGTTTGACATGGCCTTGTATGTTAAGCAGAGATCACCTCTGAGTAGACGATATGCCACAGCGTATAGCTGGAGTTTTTTTAGATGGTCAGTATATGGCATCTGCTTTAGGCCTGTGATTCTTTTAGTGAGGTATTTCTGTGGCCTTTCAAGCTGTTGCAGATGTCTTGTGAGGTACATACCAAATGGGGCATTATACTCTATAATGGGTCTAATGAGGGATGAGTACAGTGGGACAATGGCCTCTTTTTTCTGGATGAAAAGCCCTTAGTGATGAGGTATGCCACATAGAAGGATTTCCTGACTGTTGTGGCAATGTGGTTATCGAAAGTGAGACCACTGTCCACCTGTGTCCCTAAGTCTCTCATCATAACTGCTGCAAGCAAAAGGTAAGTCAGTGTTCTTAACAATAAATTAATGGAATAGTATGTTCTGCTAGCATATCTATGGTAATGCGCCATGCATGCATGGGAACGGGGTGGCTTACTGGGATAGCAGCACACAACTGATGGCTATGTGGGACACCAGGAAATGTCTGGCCAAAACTGACCTCTACACACTATGCAGTAGTACCCAAGGTGGCAAATCCCGCAGAAGTATATGTGTGGGAACAACTAAGTTTGGAGGCATTGGTCACAGGCATGGATATCAGGGTGGGAGTCCCATAACAACCCTCACACCCACACAGCAACGCAGCTGTAGAAAACCAAAGAGAAATGTCTGGTAAAGGCACACAAATGGCAGCAATGTTGAATTAACCCCCTATAGACTCACACAATGATAGCAAAGCAGGACCCGCAGTTGCAGTATGGCTATGAAGGGTAAGAAGTCTGAAACTCAAATGTATGCCAGTACAATCTGACCTGGGCTCTTTGCTTATATTCCTCCAGTCCCTAAGACAGGGCACAATAGTATGGTAAATAGAACCAAAATGTAAAGCAAATATCAGCACAGTCTGTGCAAATGTGTAAAATGGACAGGTGTGCCCTCCCCCATATACCCATACAAATGCAGTAACATATATGTTTTCATGGAAATGGCAGCATAGCACACATTGGCAGGGCTGTACCAATGCACATGAAAACATGTTGCCTGTCCACAATATGCAGGGGTCAATGAGCTATGTGTATGTGTGGTTAATACCGTCTGGATCTGGCCAGCACGTTCTCCTGGCAGTCGTCTTGTACTACCCTAGTACAGTGCTGCCTTTGACAGGGCCATGTGCAGATAACTGCAGTGCCAACTGTTATGCATGTCAGTGACACCCACTGCTCTGTCACTGACAAACCTGAAAGTCACAATGCTATCTGGAATATGCTACACATATTAGTGACATCTTGAAGGATTTGTAGCAGAGGTGCCAAGGCTTTTGTGAATATAAGTGCTTTTTGGTACTGTTGCCAGTGGTTATTCTCAATAGTCCTTTTTTCTTATATTTGCTTTTACAAATAATCAGCATGCCTGCACAGTAGAATGCACTCTGTACCCACACCCATAACTCCCAACCTCTGACAGCAAGATGTCTGGACACTGGCAGAAATAAAAGTGGAACAAAGGCACAATGATAGGCATGTGTTGTAAATATCACCCTTACATACCGAGAAAGCTGGTAGGGTGAGGGGTTTGCAGTAGCAGGAATTGTCTGAAGGTTATGTAGTCTGAAGCAGTAATGTCTGTGTTATTTTGTAACATCACACTTAAATTATATGTAATTAACTTGCCATAAAAACACAAGTTTATGTAGAAAGGATGAAACATCTAGCCAAACACTTGGACAACCTGCCAAAAAATGTACAGGTCAGAGGTATGCACACACAAGGATATGACATCTCAGGTTAGAAAGATACCATACAAGCAGGAGAACCCCAGCCAGTATATCACCAGGTTTCTGGACTGTTCAAACAGCTGTGTGTCATTACTACACTGGCTGTAGCCGCACCTCACAAATGACCATGTTGGCAAGAATTTACATAGCTGCCCTCATAATATTGGTTTCATACTACATATATGTCAGTAAATGTCTGCTAAACAAAACAAGTACCCTGAGGACAGTCCTATGTACACCTGAGAGGTATGGCTGTAGCACACAAAACCCTTGACTGTAGTACACCTATCTGTGGAAGGGAGTCCCACCCTAACTATAGAAGGTCACACTGGGCATGGTCCTATACTTAGAGAATCACAGAACATGTTGGAACTCACATCAGAATATATGACTGTATTGTGTATATATGTCCATGCATACAAACAGCTATGTACACCTCAACTGCCCCCCAAACACACACACACACACACACACACACACACACACACACACACACACACACACACACACATCAGACAGGATTACCCTCAGCTAGCTGTAGGTGGCCCATATGTGATATATCTGCATCTGCTGCTTTAGATACACACATATATATGGGCTACAGATAACGTATGTCAAGCACACACACACATAGAAGTGGGGAACTGAGAGACAGACAGTGATACAGAGAGAGACACAGAGGGACACAGAGTGAGTCACACACACGGATATCCGGAATGGCATACATTGATGTTGTGCTGTGGACAGTGGCATACCAGTTGTAAACAGTTACACATGCCAGCATAAAAGGTGAGCCCCATTGTGTAACAGTACTGAGGCTGAGTTTATAATATCACATCACCTACGCGCGCGTATGTGTGTGTGTGTGTGTGTGTGTGTGTGTGTGTGTGTGTGTGTGTGTGTGTGTGTGTGTGTGTGTGTGTGTCTCCATAGGTCCAAGTATTAGGAGACTCTTCCCACACAGTACACTTCACATTGCCCTACTTCACAAGATCTGCTGCTTTCATTCACCTTAGAAGTACCATTGGACACCGATCACCCCTATAAGCTCTGTAGCATGTGCAATAACTGTGTAACGCTATAGTAGAAATAACAAGATAAGTAGAGGTTCTAATCCCAATACAGGCAGCTGTGTGTGTGTGTGTATGTGTGTGTGTGTGCGCATGCGTGTGTGTGTGTGTGTGTGTGTGTGTGTGTGTGTGTGTGTGTGTGTGTGTGTGTGTGTGTGTGTGTGTGTATGTGTGTGTGTGTATGTGAGAGTGAGGGTGTGTATGTTTGTTTGTAGGTGAAACATTTTTAGGCCATTCCCACCCACAGCACTTACCAATGCCCCCCATTTTATCAGTCCTGCTGATGTCATTCTCCTTATTGGCACCTTTGGCCAGTTGTCAGCATAGTAAGCTCCATAGCATGTGTGATAACTGCATAACACAATAGTACAAATCATTAGCTTGACAGGGGTTCTAATCTCAGATCTGCAAATGTGTGTGTGTGTGTGTGTGTGTGTGTGTGTGTGTGTGTGTGTGTGTGTGTGTGTGTGTTTGTAAGAAGAAGTATTTTGATAAGTCTCCCACCCACTGCCCTACTTTATCAGTCCTGCTGATGTCATTCCCTTATCATCACATTTGGCCAGCTGTCAGCCCAGTAAGCTCTGTAGCACATGTGATAACTGTATAATGCTATAGTACAAATAACTAGATAGGCAAGGGTTCTACTCTCAGATCTGGTAAATGTGTGTGTGGGCGTCTAAGTGTGTATATTTGTAGGAGGAAGTATTTTGATAAGTTTCCCACCCACTGGCATACTTTATCAGTCCTGCTGATGTCATTCCCCTTATCAGCCCTTTGGCTAGATGTCAGTCCAGTAAACTCTGTAGCATGTGCGATAACTGTATAACACAATAGTACAAATAACTAGATAGGTAGGGGTTTTACTCTCAGTTCTGCCAAATGTGTGTGTGTGTGTGGGTGGATAAATGTGTGTGTAATTGTGTATGTTTGTAGGAAAAAGTATTTTGATAAGTTACCCACTCACTGGCCTACTGTATCAGTCATGCTGATGTCACTCCCCTTATAGGTTCATAGCTGTGTACTAGGCTAATGGGCCTGGAGTCATTACAAGCCTTGCCCATAGAAGTGCCCTGCCATTATGCCACCCGATGACAGATCCCAATGACCCCATCAAGTACAGCCACTGGAGTGATCACTGGGTAAACATTCTATTACCCTTCCATTCATCAAGATCTCTCAAGAACAGGGTCATCTAGGTGCTTTGCTTGACATGTATGGGAAGTCTTTTCCAGGGCATGTGCAGTCTCTGGGTGAGGAACCTGTCCCTCCAGCATGTTATTTTGATTGTGGCAATGAGGTCAAGGTCCTTGCAGTGTGTGGTGCAGAGAGATTGGGATGTCTTTAGATGTAGCATTTGTAAAAGATCTGGGTCAGACATGGCTTTGCAAGTCAAGCAGAGATTGCTTCTAAGTAGGTGATATGAAACAGAGAATAGCTGGAGTCTCTTGAGTTTGTCTGTGTAGGACATGTGTTTAATGCCTAGGATCTTTATTGTGAGGTACTTCTGTGGCCTCTCCAGCTGTTGCAGGTGTCTAGTGAGGTACATGCCAAATGGGCCATTATATTTGATGATTGGAATAATGAGGGAAGAGTAAACAGAGACAACCTCCTTCTTCCTGGATGCAAAACCCTTGGTAATGAGATGCACAACATAGAAGGATTTTCTGACCACAATGGCAATGTGGTGGTTAAAGATGAGGTTGCTGTCAACCTGTGTCCCCAGATCTCTTATAATGCCTACAGTGTTCAGTGGGCTCCCATCGATGTGGTACTTAGTGGGAACTGAGATTTTACCAAAGGGGCTGATGATGCATTTTGTGGTGTTAAGCTTCAGGCCATGGTTTCCACACCAGTCAGTGGTCTCTAGGAGGCCTTTCTGTAGGATGTCTGCATCACTTGTGGAGTTAATGATGGCTCCCAGCTTGCAGTTGTCTGTGAACCTGGTCAGCCATAGTTCCTTTGTGTTGGCCTGGACTCCTGAAAACTATATGCTGAACAAGAGAGTACCAAGGACTGATCCCTGTGGGACTCCACTCATGACTGACTGGCAGTCTGACTTGGAGCTTGCTACTTTCATACTGTGTATTCTGTCTGTGAGTCAATTTGCACCACCCCAATGATATAGGGGTTGATGCCTAGATTAGTAGGTTCATCCATAATTCCTGACTGAGGAATGGTATCAAGACCCTTGGCAGGACTGATGGAGGCTGTATGCAGTGCCTTATTGTCATACACAGCCCCGGTAACTCACTCAAAGAAGTCAACCAGGTTGAGCAGGCATGATCTCCGTTTCACAAATCCAAATTGTGTGAGGTCCAGAGTTAGGAGATTACCTATATGTTTGTTGATCAGGTCCCTGATGATGCACTCCATAGCTGTACATTTCAGACTCATCAGGCTAATGGGCTAATTCCCAGGGTCTGTAGTTGCCACACCTTTATGGAGAGGAATGACTGTAGCAGTGCACCATTTGGGAGGGATAAAGCCTGAGGTGAGACTGTGACTGAACAGGGCACATAGATGTGGTGCCAGATATCTTTGTAGGTCATGTAGAACACAGCCAGGGATAATGTGGGGTCCCATGGAAGCTGTATTTTTGCCCATGGACAATGCAGGTGTAACCTAAGTGGCAGTAATCCTGGGTGCCTGGCATTCTTCTGGCATTCTGATTGTTCCCCTAGGGGGGAGAGAGGGTAAATCTGGCACTGAATGTGTTGGCAAGAATGTTGGCAATATCTGTTGGTTCAGTATAGGAGGTGGCATTGTGCAGTAACTCAGAGCACTTCTGGGTATTGGCGTGGAGGTTCTTGATATCACTAACAAAGGATTTGTGATTGTTGTCAGTGTCTGCTGCAATTATGCTGTCATAGGTGGCTTTAGATGATTTCATGAGGGATCTCAAGTTGTTGTTAGGCTAACAAGGGAATTTTACCACTCTTGGGGCTCCACCTTTTTCTGCAACAGTTTTTTCCAAATGTTGAACAGGTTATTAATGGCAGGGGACCACCATATTGGCCTCCAGTGTTTGGAGGAGAGTGTCATGGTTCTGTTGGGTATGGCTAGTTCATAGGTTCATAGGTTCATACTAGGCTATCTGCCCTAGGGCATTTATAAGCCTAGCCAGAGTGTGTTTGGCTTTCGCCACCCATTTTAAATTAATTTTGCTATGCCTTTTTTTGAGGTTAGTATACTGTGCCTCTGTCTAACAGTGACACAGAAGTGATAGCCGGGGTAAACCTATGATCTCCCATCCACTCATCAAGATTCCTCTTGAAGAGAGTCAATGTGGGACTCTGCCTAACCTGGACTGGGATTTTATTCCAGAGTGAAGGGAGCCTCTGGGTTATGAATCTGTCCCTCCAGCATGTCCTATTTATTTCAGTGCTGAGGTTCAAGTCTCTTGCATGCGTAGCTGGATGGGATTTGGATTTTCTGAGGTGCAGCATGTCCATTAATTCCGGGTTGGACATGGCTTTATACGTCAGGCACAGATCGCCTCTGAACAGGCAGTATGCCACTGAGTAGAGCTGGAGTTTCTTTAACCGGGCAGCATATGGCATCTGTTTGAGCCCTTTGATCCTCTTAGTGAGGTACTTTTGGGGTCTTTCCAGTTGCTGCAGGTGTTTGGTAAGGTACATCCCAATTATGGGCCTGATGAGGAATGAGTAAAGAGGCACGGTGACCATGATCTAGATGTGAATCCCTTCTTGATTAGGTGGGCTATATAAAATGTTTTTCTAACCACTTTGGCCACGTGGTTGTCAAATGAGAGATTGCTATCAACTTGGGTCCCCAGGTCCCTAATTACTTCTTCTGTACTTAATGGATTACCACCTATGTGGTAATTTGTGGGCACTTTGTTTTTGCCAAAGGGGATGACTATATACTTTTTGGCGTTTAGCTTGAGGCCATGGCTCTGGCACCAGTTGTCTGTTTCTATGAGGCCCTTTTGGAGGATGCTTGTGTCGGCTGGAGAGTTGATTATGGCGCCCAGTTTGCAGTCATCTGCGAACTTGGTCAGCCACAGTCCATCCGTATTGGCCTGTACCACCGAGAAATATATACCAAACAAGAGAGGTCCCAGGACTGAGCCTTGTGGGATGCCACTTGGAACTGGTTTGGAGTCTGACATGGCTCCAGCAATTCTAACCATGTGGGTTCTGTCCTTGAGCCAGTTTGCAACCCATCTAGTGACATAGGGGTTTATATTTAAGCTGGTGAGCTTATCTATAATGCCAGTGGGTATTGTATCGAAGGCTTTTGCGAGGTCCAGGTAGGCTGTGTGGACCACCTTCCCCTCGTCAATGGCCTTGGTGACTGTTTCAAAGAAATCAACCAGGTTTAAGAGGCAGGATCTGCCCTTAACAAAGCCAAACTGGGTAGGATCCAGTGTCTGAAGGTCCCCAATATCTTTATTTATGAGGTCCATGATGATCCTTTCCATAGCTTTGCAGACTAAGCTAGTCAGGCTTATGGGGCGATAGTTTCCAGGATCTGTTGAGGCACCATGTTTGTGGAGAGGGACCACTGTTGCTGTACGCCACTCTTTGGGTACATATCCTGTAGTAAGGCTAAGATTGAACAGTAGTTTTATGTTTGGGTTTAGCTCTTCTTGGAGTTCATGTAGGGCCTAGCCGGGACACCATCTGGTCCCACTGATGCTGTGTTTTTTGCTTTGGAGAGGGCGGCTCTTACCTGAGCATCTGAGATGTCAGGGGGGCAGCACTCTGTTGGGATAGATATTTGCCCTTTGGTGGGGAGGAGGGAAGAAGTTTGCACTGAACCTGTCAGCTAGGATGTTGGCAATGTCTGTGGGCTCGGTGTATTTTTTGTCATTTTGGACTAATTCTGAGCATATCTGGGAATTCCACCCAGGTCCCTAACATAACTAAAGAAAGCCTTGTGATTATCCTTAGTGTCCTGTGCAATTTTTCTCTCGAAGCTGGCCTTAGACGATTTTATGAGTGCCCAGTTTTTGCTAATACTGATCAGAGATGCCTTCCTTTTGGGATTTTGCTCTATCATGTAGTAGCTTCCTCCTTCTATTGTATAGTTTGTTTATGGCTGGGGTCCACCAGACAGGGCCTGCCTTTGGAGGATTGGGTCTTGGTTTTATTTGGGATTGCATGATCCATGCATTCCTGAAGGTGTTCATAGAATGCGTTTATAAAGGATTCTGCGGTCTGGGCCGTATTTTCCACAGGCCCGGGGCTTTGAAGGATTTACCTCGGTTTTGAGGCGTGTGAAATTTGCTAGAGAAGTTTTTCACTGTGGTTTTCTGGGCAGGGGTGGGATGTGAATATCCAGTGAGATTAGTTTATGGTCTGATCTTACCAGTGAGGGATACACTTCTGGTCTGGATCATAGTGTCCCCATGTTGGTGATGATCAGGTCCAGTATGTTTTCCTCTCTTGTGGGAGTGGTAACAAGTTGTTCCATAGCATTTGAGTTTATAAATTCTAGGAACCTTTGGGCTAGGGTGTTGGAGCTAGAGTAATGCTCCCAGTCTATGTTTGGGTAGTTGAAGTCGCCCAATATAATGGTGTTTGGAGAGACCTTCATATTTTCCAGTATTCTCAGGAAGGCCAAGTGGGGTTCCTGTGTTTGGGAGGGTGGTCTGTAGCAGGCTATAAACTGGATGGCAGTTTTACCCACAGTTAGTTGCACATGGATAGTCTCTGATGTTTGCTGTGCCACCAACCTGGAGGTGTGGGTATCTTTGTGAATATTGATTCTCCCCTCCTTTTGTGGTTCGGTCCAAGTTTTGGGGCCAAAAGCATGGTATGAGGTATAACCTGGTAGTGCTGGGTGCTCTGAGCCTTGAACCAGGTTTCTGTTACTGCACAGATATCGATGTTCTCCATGCTAAGGAGAGTTTCAGTCGTGCATCTTGAGGTTTAGACTTCTGGCGTTGAGTAGCATTACTCTTAGTTTCTTATCCTTGTGATACCTATGGAGGTGGGTTTGTCTTTTGAGCCTTGCCTAAAAAGGCACTATGGGGTAGCAAGAGCCTTTGCCAATATCCGAAAGCCATGGGGTGACGGGTGCAAGCCGTCCTAGCGAAGCATTGTGGCTTGTCGAGCATGTCATCCCAGGCTGACAGGCATTGGATCCCCTTTGAATGACACCAACACTTAAGCCAATTGTTGAAATTGATCATCTTGTCTTCATATTGTGGCATCATTCTTGGTGAGGGTAAGATACTGCTCAAGGTCAGGGTCATACCAGCCTGGGCTACATGCTCAGAGCTCCTCTATGTCTCCATGTAGTCCAGGGAGGTACATCTCAGGTCATTCACACCAGCATGGACAATGACTGAGTCATATTTGTACTTGCCTTGGAGTGACCTGAGTGCTTGTGTTATGTGGCGGATCCTAGCGCCCGACAGGCAGATCACTGTGACCTTCTCCTTGTTCAGCCTGGTGAGCGGGGCGTCAGTGTGCCTGACGATAGAGTCACCTATTACAAGTGTATCAGGTGTGTTGTTTAGCCTTAAGGGCTGTGACTGTTCGGCACACTGGATTTGTGAGCTATGTGTTGCACATGTTTTGTTTTGGGGTAGCGGTTGCTTGGGTGTCTGCTTTGGAGGTCTCTGCTGCTTAGGCAGATTTTTATTTAGAGCCTCAGTATGTTTTGTGTGTTTATGTGTTTGGTTTGTTGTCGTGGTAGGTCTATGTGAGACTGGAATTGTAGTGAGTGTGGTTTCCTTCTCCTCCTGACTGGTTACGCCAGTACTGAGTTGGGAGAGCTTAGCCTCCAGTTTGGCTATATGGTTGCATCTCTCACATGTGTTGGAATTTGTTGGGAGGAGGAGAGGGTTGTCTGTGTACATGAGGCAGTTGTAACATTGCCTCAAGATTCCCAGATTCAACAGCTGGACCGGAGAGGAGATTGACAACTGACCTTTGGACATGCTAGAATAGTATTGGGAATTCCTTTATAATTGAAAAAAGGGCCAATGGGGAACAAGGTACTCAAGGGGAGTTTGTGAGGGTGTAGTGCTTTTAATTTTTTAGAGCTGACTTATATAATTGCTTTAGTGAGCAAGTGCCAGGTAACTTAAATGCAATGTGTTACAGGTAACGTAAATGCAAAAACAACAAACAGTAACTTTCTTAGGTTCATACTAGGCTATCTGCCCGAGGGCATTTACAAGCCTAGCCCATAGTTTTGTGGCTTACCACCCCCTTTAGTATGGTTTTGCTGTGCCTCTGTTGAGCAGTGACACTGAGGTAATCCCTGGGGTATTCATGATCTCCCCCCCATTGGTCAAGATTTATTTCTTGAACAAGGCCTAGTCTCTTGCTCCTCACATATACCGGATTTATTGGTGATGAATCTATCCTCCAGCACGCCCCCTTACATTAGCCGTGTTGAGGTTTAAGTCTCCGCCTTTGTGACTCTGACGATAGATTTTTTTGAGGTGAATATTCATTCATCAAATCTGGGTTTGACATATTGTATGTTAGGCAAAGGTCACCTCTGAGCAATCTGAGTAAGCTGATAGAGAGTTCGGAGCAGGGGTCAGTCTTCAGTCGGGAGATGTTTGACAGATGTTTTTGGTTTTTTTTTTTGTGGCCTCTCCCTCCAGCTGCTGCAAGTGTCGGGGTAAGTCATTCGGGATGGGGGCATTGTGGGGCATTGTGATGATGATGAGTGATGAGAGTGATGAGAGTATAGGATGAGAATAGAAGAATCCCTTCCTTCATGATAAGGTGGGCAAGTGAAACAAGGAAATAAGTACAGTAAGCAATGCAGATATCACTAGGGATCCACAGAAGTTCTAAAAGGCCGCGTTTTAGGTGGAATTAGCATTTCATGCATTGATGTACATGTTTTACTGTGCATGATTTATCAGTCATGCAAGTATTTTCCATTGGAATGGGTGCTGTGAAGTTAGCCACCTCTGTTCTTATGAGTCCAAAGTCAACTTTAGAGAAGTTTTTCAAGGTGGTTATCTTTGTGTGGGGGGGGGTGAGATGTGGATTTCCATGGTGATTACTCTATGTTGGATCTGACCAGGTAGCAATTGACTACTGTTGTCAAGCAATGGTCCCATAAGTTAGTAATCAACACAAGTCAATGATGTTGCTTCCTATACTGGGTGTCAGAATGAGCTGGTCTAGGGCATTGGAACTGACGAATTCCAGGAAGCATTGAGCCAGTGCATTGGTGCTTGAGTATCTTACCTAGTTGATGGAGGGGTAGTTGAACTCTCCTAGTATGAGAGTGCTGGGTTGGACCAAGATAATTTTCAGGGTGCTGAGGAATGTGGATTGAGAGGCTAGGGACATGGATGTGGACCTATAACAGGCTATGACCTGGATTGCGCTATTACCCGATGTCAGTTATACCTGAAGTATCTCAGATGCATTACACTGGGATACTACTCTGGATGTGTGCATATCCATTATTAATAATGAGACACCACCACCTTTGTAGCTGTGGTCCATGTTTTGGGGCTGACAGGTGTGGAATGAGTTATAGGCTGGTAGTGCAGGGGTGCTGTCTGCTGCTGTAAACCAGGTCTCCGTTACAGCACAAATGTCATTGTTCTCCATTTTGAGGAGTGCTTAGAGTGGCTGCATCTTGAGATGTAGATGTCTAGTGTTGAGCAGCATGACCCTCAGATTGCTTATATGCATAGCTGTTATGTTGGTAATTTTATTTGGAACACCACCTAAAAAGGCTCTATATGGGTGGCAAGATAGTTAGCCAATACCTGGAAACCCAGGGGTGACAGATGCAGGCCACCTCTGGCAAGCCATCAAAGTCTATCAATCATGTCATCCCAAGGAGACAGATGCTGGATCCCAATGAGAGTGACAACAGACACTTAAGCCAATTGTTGAAGTAAATCATTTTTTGTTTATGCTGAGGTATCATTTTGGGTGACAGTAGTATATTGTTCAGGGCTACTGTCATACCTGCCCAGCCCACATAATCTGAGAGCTCCACCATGTCTCTTTTCATATAGTCCTTGGAGGTGCATCTCAGGACATTCACACACACATGGACAATGACAGAGTAGTTGTTGTGGAGTGACCTTACTGGGTGTATTATGTGTTGGATTCTGGCACCTGATAGACAGTTGTTACTTCCTCCATGTTCAACCTAGTGAGTGGGACATCTGTGTGCCTCACTATTGATTCACCTATGATTACTGTATCAGGCAAGATGGTTGGCCTTTGGGGCTTAGGTTGAGGGGCATACTGTGTAGGTGAGCTATGTGTCCTGTGGTTTGTGTTTTGTTGTGGTGGTTGAGTGGGTGTCTGTCTTGGTGGTCTCCACCATTTGGGTAAATGTCTATTGAGTGCCTCTGTGAAGGTGGGTGTGTGGTTATTGTTTGTATGTCAGAGCTGTGATAATGGGTGTTCTAGAGGGGTATGTGTTCCATGTGTTGTGTTGCAGGTGTTGACCCTTCTCCTCTTGACCAGCTAGTCCAGTCTGCACTGGAGAGTGCATACCTTCCAATTCAGTGATATAGTGGTATCTCTCACAAGTCTGAGTGTTGGGAGTTTAGAGAAGAGGTTTGTCTGTGTACATGAAGCAGTTGCAACAGTGCCTCAGAATGCCCAAGTGCACCATGTTAATGGACAAAAGCACAGAGAATTGCACTTTAATAATGCCAGGAGGAGTGATCATAATTACTAAGTACTGGAGCTAATTCTGTGAGGAACGACTACTGCTGATAGCTCTCAGGTGTGCTAGAATAATTGTTAAAATAACCTGTTGAATTAAGCTATTTGAAGTGCAGGAGAGAAAGAACTAGCAAGATCTAAGGTAAAAACTGAAGGTAGACTTTCTGGCACCTGTAACAGTTTAACTCAGCTGTGCAGTTATCAGCACCTTTGGCCAGTTGCCAGCCCAGTAAGCTCTGCAGTGTGTATGATAACTGTAATACTATAGTACAAATAACTAGTTGACAGGGGTTCTAATCTCAATACTGGCAAGTGTGTGTTTGTGTGGAAATCATATACTGTGTGTTATAACATTTTGAGTTGTGTACAACCCTGTAAATTCCCATCGCCCGACTTTACTAGGCCTTAGACATACCTTGGGAGTAAATGAAAATATGCAAGCTCCGTGGTGCATCTAATAACTGAGTAACACCATAGTAGAAATAGATAAGGGTTCTAATCTCACTATTGGCAAATGTTTGTGTGAGAATCATATACTGTGTGGGTTATACCATTTTGAGTTGTGTACCAGCCTGTAAACTTCCCATCACCCAACTTTACTAGGCCTGCTGATGTCATTCACCTTAGAAGTACCTTGGGAGTGGGTGAAATTATGTAAGTTCTGTGGTGCGTCTGATAACTGCATAACATTATAGCAGAAATAGCTAGATAGGTAGGGGTTCTAATCTCACTACTGGCAACTGTGTATTTGTGTGAGAATCATATACTGTGTGTGTTATACTATTTTGAGTTGTGTACCACCCTGTAAACTTCCCATCACCCTACTTTACTAGGCCTGCTGATGTCATTCACCTTAGAAGTACCTTGGGACTAGGTGAAAATATGTAAGCTCTGTGTGTGCATGTGATAAATGCGTAACAGTATAGTAGAAATAACTAGGTATGTAGGGGTTCTAATCTCACTACTAGCAACTGTGTGTGTGTGTGTGTGTGTGTGTGTGTGTGTGTGTGTGTGTGTGTGTGTGTGTGTGTGTTATACCATTTTGAGTTGTGTACCACCCTGTAAACTTCCCATCACCCTACTTTACTAGGCCTGCTGATGTCATTCTCCTTAGAAGTAGCATGGGAGTGGGTGAAATTATGTAAGTTCTGTGGCATGTCTGATAACTGTGTAACACCATACTAGAAATAACTAGATAGGGAGAGGTTCTAATCTCAGTACTGGCAACTGTTTGTGTGTGAATCATATACTGTGTGTGTTATACCATTTTGAGTTGTGTACTACCCTGTAAACTTCCCATCACCCTACTTTACTAGGCCTGCTGATGTCATTCATACCTTGGGATGAGATTAAATTATGTAAGTTCCATGGCATGCCTGATAATTGTGTAACACTATAGTAGAAATAACTAGATAGGTAGGGTTGTAATCTCAATACTAGCAACTGTGTGTGAGTGTGTGTGCCTTTGGGTAAAGATCATATCCTGTTTGGCTGATACCATTTTGATTTGTGCACCATATATGCTTGTTTACCACCTCCCGATGGCATTACTTTATACAGAGTGGTAATGGCATCTGCCTCACATGCAAGATGTTAAACCATTGTGCACGCCATACCAGTCCTCTGTACAAATTTCTATGGAATATCCAGATGTTTGCAACCTATATGTGGTCTGTGTCCCTTAACAATGCCCATGTATGTGATACTGTTGCCAAATCGGACACAGTGAGTGTAGTGACACACATGCCAGCATCAGGCATCATACCTGACTGAAACATCATGCTGATACAACATCTACAACACTATCACTTGTTCAGGCTTGTAGGAGCAATACATGAATCCACATCCTATTTCTGGTGGGTTATCTCACCATCCATGAAGGCATTCAGAACATTACATTTTGTAAGAAGTAGTGTGTTATATCCCATGCATATAATCTATGTGGGTCACGTTATGTGTATGTAGTAGTACAGTACATCAAGGTGGAAATGTAGGTTTACTAATCTGTCTATTGCCAACTGTGTTTATGTTACTGTGTGCACATCCCCTGTGTCAGTCCTTACTGTATGTATGCAAAGGAGCAACCATTTTGTCTCCCTGTTCCACCCAGTGAACTCAGGAATACATACCACAAACCTGTCATACATAGTATCATGCATGCCTTCATCAACTGCATCAGGGTTGAGTGTATGGGAAAGAAATGGCAGAGCCAACAGGTGTTGACAGGTGAATCTCTTGCAGTTAATGTAATGGCTACACTTGTTAGGGACCTGCTGACAGTATTGCAGTCGCCTGTTCTGAATGTATGAGCATGTGGTACTGCACAACACATATGAATGCAAGGTCATACTGTCTGACAACAGTGTCCCTCACACACTGTTGCATGTATACACACCTGGCACATGTACATATTAAGATGTACCTTGCCTATGACATGGTTGGTGTATTCCCACTCTGCCATACTCCCTCTTGGGAATGTCTGCAGGGCCATAGCCTGCAGACACACAGACACTTGGAACACAAACAGAATACAGCATGTCAGACTACATTCAGTCAGTGGTAGTAACAGCAGTAATGCATCCTGACTAATAAGGTACATATACCTGTATGTGTACCCATAACAAATGCAAACAGACAGCACCTTACATAGTATTACATAGCTACACTGTAGTCACCTTGTGCATCAGAACCATATTAGCATGTCTCTGAGTTGATTGTATGGATGACAGGGATGTGACATAGGTATCATCATTTGCACAGGGTGTGGTGTGGGTTTGCCAGAGGCCAAGGCTGGGCTATATGGTTGACATCATGTGTGTGTGTTTGGAGGAGTATCCAATAGATGGGCTGTGCAGAGGTGCTGTGTGTATCTGGAGGTGACCTGCCTGTGATACAGATGTGTGTGTAGGTATGTATGTATACAGTCACGCCATGTGGCTGCCATACACAGAGGTATGTTGTACAGCTGTGGACCATACATGGCAGGGTGTCCAGTTCACTGTTTCCCAAGGCCAGATCCAGTACTGCTTCCTTATGGTGACTGCTGTCTGCTGGATCCATATCCTTGATGGGACTGAACAGGACTACGTGTCCATGGCCTGCTCTGGTGTGATGTGGACACCAACCCTGCTTTGGTAGTGCAGGTATCACTGCCACTACAGGAGTGTGAAGGTGCATTGCCCCATAGACTCTCAGTTGTTGTTGGTGCTGACCTACATTCATGTGGCTAATGTGCATCTCCCACCACACGCTGTAGCACAGACATGCCACAGCCGAGAATTGCCAACATCTCACCCCCACTGTCTATTCATGACCTCAGTATTTTGATGTGTGGCCTCAACAAGGTCATGTATGTCGCCATGTAAATCAGAAAGAGTTGCATCCACCACCCTGAGTATTTGGTGTGGCATTCACTGCATGCCTGTGATCCATGACAGCCCAGAATATGTGTCTGGTGACTCCTGCTGTGACACTTGTGAGAGTGGACTGACAAGCAGTAGTCCTTCTTTGAGCACCCCTGTCCATCCTCCTGTGTGGTATCTTGCCTGCATTCTGGTTATGGCCAGTGTCTACACTCATACCTGCCATAGTCACCACACTAACATGTTCAATGCCACCACCTGACAACGGTCCATCACCTGTGGCCACTGGTGATGGGTTATGTGTGGGCATTGTCACTGTGTTTGGGGATGGTGTGGACAAGAGTGGGATGCCAACCAATGGCACAGATTCAGCCCCTGACAACCCCACCTGTTCCTCACTATTTCTATCATCATTGTCAGAGTCTGCAGAGATAATGACATCAGTTTCCAAGCAGGAGGGAACCCAAACCCCATCACCACCTGTGAGGGGAAGACAACATATGTACATTAATACCTGCACTCTGAGATTGGCTGGTATACACACACACACACACACACACACACACACACACACACACACACACACACACACACTTACAGGTGAGATGGCACAAATCTGTTACACAGACCACACATTACCCACATGGTGACATGCATGACACATGACCCTCAACATCATACATTGCAGCCAGTTTTACTACATTTAATTAACAATGTAGAGCTCTGGGATATGTGATTAGTGTTATTAGGTGATGGCCCTTCCCCAGCACAGACTGCACCCATGTACACATCATTGCTGTTCACCTGTATAGCACAGTGCAAGTACTACAGAACATAACTCACAACTGTACAGCTCTTCACAGGATTTGTAGATTTCTGGCTCATATGTTTGCTCTGTTTCTCATAACCTCTGTGTTTCTATGATACAGACATGCCACTGTTGAGGATTGCCAACATCTAACCCCACCGTCTATTCATGACCTTTGTATTTTGACGTGTGGCCTCAACAAGGTCATGTAGGTCACCATGTAAATCAGGAAGAGTTGCATCCACCACCCTGAGTAATTGTCTGGTGTGGCATTCACTGTGTGCCTGTGCATCCATGACAGCTCAAAATATGTGCCTGGTGACTCCTGCTGTGGCACTTGTGAGATCAGATTGACAAGCAGTGGTCCTTCTTCAAGCACCCCTGTCCATCCGCCTGTGTGGGATCTCGCCTGCACTCTGGCTATGGCCAGTGTCTACACTCACACCTGCCATAGTTACCAAACTACCATGTTCAATGCCACCACCTGACAACTGTCCATCATCTGTGGCCGCTAGTGATGGGGTATGTGTGGGCATTGTCACTGTGTGTGGAGATGGTGAGGACAATAGTGGGATGCCAACCAATGGCACAGATTCAGCCCCTGACAACCCCACCTGTGCCTCACTATTCTTATCATCATTGTCAGAGTCTGCAGAGATAATGAAATCAGTTTCCAAGTGGGAGGGAACCCAAACCCCATCACCACCTGTGAGGGGAAGACAACATAAGTACATTAATACCTGCACTCTGAGTTTGGCTGGTACACACATGCAAACACACACACACACATACACACACACACACACACACACACACACACACACACACACACACACACACACACACGCACACTTATAGGTGAGGTGGCACAAATCTGTTACACAGACCACACATTACCCACATGGTGACATGCATGACACATGACCCTGAACATCATACATTGCAGCCAGTTTTACTACATGTAATTAACAATATAGAGCTCTGGGATATGTGATTAGTGTTAGTAGGTGATGGCCCTTCCCCAGCACAGACAGCACCCATGTACACATCATTGCTGTTCACCTGTATAGCACAGTGGCAAGTACTACATTACATACCTCATAACTGTACATTTCCATGTGGGATTTGTAGATGCATAGCTCATATGTTTGCTCTGTTTCTCACAACCCCTGTGTTTCTATGATACATAACTGGGATGATCTGAGGAGTGACATCACTGATTAATGACATACATTTGAGTGTCAGACCTCTAAACCAGCAGCAAAAGTATGTTGACACAATTCCTGTTACTCCACCAACTTTCTAAGCTTACAGTGGATATGATAAGCCTACACAACCCTGTTAAAATGCCATGTTCTTGTAATATATGAAAAGACACCGCAATAATGCATTCAAATATGATACCCACCTTTCATGTGACATATGACCTGTGCAATCCAATCGATAACCAAACAGATGTGTTACATATAAAATATGACTGCAATATATACAATATGGTGTTTCCATAAGTGTGCACACCCTTAAAATGATACTTTGTTGAAGGACCTTGTAAGTGACTTACAGCATTAACTCTTCTTGTGAAGGTGTCTATCAGCATGGCACATCTTGACTTGGCATTATTTGGCCACTCTTCCATGCAAAGATCACCCAACTCTGTCAGATTGCAAGGGCAGCTCATGCACAGCCCTCATTGGGTCACACTGTGGTTTATCTATCTGGTGTAGATCTAGGCTCTGACTGGGCCAATCCATAACCATTAGTGTGTTCAGGTGGAGCCTTTCTTAGGTAGTTTTGGGTGTATGCTTCAGGTCTTTTTCATGTTGAAGGCTGACACCCCTCCCCATCCTCAGCATTCTTGCAGATGCCTGATGGATTTTGGCCAGATGCGAGTGCTATTTGGAACTGTTCCGAATTAACACCACCATGACTACAGGCCCAGTCCTGGCTTTGGAACAGCACCCCCACAGCAGTCCACTGCCACCAGAGTGATTCACCATGGGGATGTTGGTGTTCAGGTTAAGAGGGTTGTTGCTTATGCACCACATATACCTTTTGGTATTGTGGCTGTGAGGTCATTCCATAGTCTCATTACACCATAACACATTTTCACACATGCCTTTGGGAGACTTGATGTGCTGTATTGCAAATTGTATCCACCCCTGGATGTTTTTTGGTGTGGGGAAATGCTTCCATCTTCTGACCATACCCCATAGGCCAGATGTATGCAGAATATGGGAGAGTGTTCCCACATGTAGTACACAACACCAGTACTTGCAAGAGATTCCTGGAAGTCCCTCAGTGTTGCTGTATGCCTCCCGGCAACCTTCCTGACCAGGTTTTGGCATGTCTTGTCATCATTTTTGGAGGGACATCAGGTTCTTTTCAACAGCACTGTTGTCCCATATTCAATCCTCCTTTTGACCACTTTCTCCAGTGTGTTCTGTGGTGTATGCAATGTTGTGGTAATGTTGTTGTACCCTACTTTTGACTGATACCCTTCATATATGAGATCCCTTTTCTGCTTTGTAAGCTGTCTGCAAGCCATGGCTGTTGGTGTTGCAGGCAACTGAGCAAATGTCATGAATATCCTACTTGGACAGCAGACTGTTATTTGGTGTTACTCAGAGTGCCTTTACTTGATGGCAGGTGTGTACCCAAGCAGACTGAAAGCTGTCAGTAAATTACAAACTGCTGCAATAAAATATTATTTGAAGGGTGTGCATACATGCATCCAGCTTATTGTAAGGTTTGTATACTCCATATTTGGTGCCCAACACATTGATTGGTTTTACAACTGAATTGTACATGTCATAGGTCACATTACAGGTTGGAAAAGATGTGGACTGACATATTGTGGTCTCAATTTGTATATATATCACAAGTACCTGGCATCTTAACAGGGGTGTGTACACTGTTTATATCCACTGTATGAGAGTAATGTTTCACACATGTCCCTACCTTAGGCCATTTGTCCCCCCATTTTGTTGGTCTCTGTCCAGATGTTTTGCACTGACAGGTTGTGAGGTACGCTACAGGGATGTTGTATTCTATTCTGATAGGCCCCTGTGGTAACCACTGTGATGCAATGCAGTCAACCCCACCACAAGTGAACATGCACATAAAGCAATATGGCTATGAGTGACAGTTTTGTGCATGGTACATTGCATGGCCTTCACATGCCTGAAGTATTGGCAAGCCACAACAGAACAATTCCATACTCACCAGCTTCAGGTTGCTGTCCCACATGCAGACCAGATTGACCTAGGTAGTTGTGGGAGAGAAGTATTGTCAGCAGACTCACATGTGGCATTGGTACAGGATAGATGCAGCATGTCTGCACATTTACAGTACAACCCTCAATACTACACAATTTGCTGTCCTTCACCATAGATGTGTACTTCTGTGCATTAGAAAACCCCATCCACAACTGCGATCTGACCTGACACATGCACGTAGATACACTACAAATACAAGTATGTCTGCTACACTAGTCTAGTAATCTCCACTGGGGCCTTACCTGCACACTCCTCGTCCATTGCCTGGGTGCCACCCACCTCCAGCATGTGGGGGGTCTGTACCCTGATGTTGTACTGGGATTGGTGACCCAAGGTTGCAGAGGAGCTCCTCTGTGGGTGTCAGTGGGGGCTTCATGTTTGGGCCCCCACCTTTGGCTGTGTGGTTCCCGGCCACTGCAGCAGCCCTTTGCCAGCCATGGTGTATGAGGTCAGTTGCACGATGCTGGACCTGCTCATATGTACGTGCGTGCAGGCCAGCATCATTTACCCTGTGGACTAGGTTGTCCCACAGGCTGGTCCTCTCCCACAGATGTTGCTTGCTCCGGCCAAACATTATGGCATGGTTCTGCAGTATGGCTTCTATAATTATATTTGTCTCAGCTGCTGAGAAACTAGACCTTTGCTGATGTGACATTGCAACTGGAAGACATAAAAAGGGAAACACATGACAGGACCTCATACATTTGGCAACAGTATGTACAAAACCTGCACAGCTACATTGAATACCAGTAGCCACCACTCACAACCACAACATACCCCTGTAATCTATCAGCACTGTAACTGCTTGCATTGCACTGCTGGTCCAGATGTGTCAGATTCCCTATAATGAGGGCTACTTAATTTCATAATCCTCTACTCCTCATTCATGTCTTTGTAGAGGGATGACATTGGCCATCTTTGATACGGATGGGGTGTGGATGGTGCCAAGGCTTTGTGTGACTACAGTGTGTAATGGAGCTGGGAGAACATGCCTTAGTTCATGTAGGATGCAGACAGGGATATTGTCAGGTCCTATGGATACTTACATTTGTTGCCTTTCAGTAGGCAATATGTACCTGCTCACTGGTGGTGAGGGGAGGGGTGTGGGTGCTGTGCATAATCAACCTATAGTGATGCTGATCCAGGGGGTGCTGTTTGCCCTAAACCTATCTGCAGCAGGTTGGCTGTAGCTATGTTGTTTGTGTATGTGGTCTGATTGACCACCATTACAGGGTGGGTTGGTTTGTTGCCTCTGAGATTGCAGACATATGTGAAGATGGCCTTGTGATTGGCCTTGGTGGATGTGTCCAATTTGTACTCATAGTTAGCCTTACAGTACTCCACCTGTGACCTTATATGCCTGATCAGACAAAGGCTGACTTGATGCCAAGTTGGTGCCAGCTCCTAATTTTCCCTGTACAGCCACTATAGGGATCAAGTCTGTGGTTTATGTATTGCTGATCTCCAGCAAAGGGGATTACTCTACTTTGGTGGAGGCAGGTTTTACGAGTAAGGTATTTCTGAGTCCATACAGCAATGTTGGTGTTCATTTAGCTGTTTGTAGTAGCCATGGATACACAGTCATAACACAGCTGGACACCTCTCCAATTTCAAACTGATAATCATGCTTATTGTAGCACCCGTAGCTGTGTCAGGGCAATGCAACAACCAGTAGCTATTGAAATGTCACTCCGTTGGATGCACAGTAACTAAGATTACACACATGTACAACATGTACAGCTTATTTAACTGACATTTTGCATCCCTTGTCTGTTGTTATGAGGTGACCAAATACACCTACTCATGCTGACATGTGCACAGGTAATACCTGATACACATTTCTGTTCTGTGGCAGTATGGCACACTGTAGTCACACTCTTGCTGCCCATTCATCCCTCTCAACCTGTTAGAGCAGGAAATCTGTAGGATGCCACACATACATGGGGGGCAATGTGACATAATTAGTGACACTGTCTTAATATTGCTGTAACACACTTGAGTCATTCAATAGCACAGTAGCCTTTGCATTGACAGACATTCCCTGGAGGATGTCAAACACTCATATGGCAGGAAGAGAGGAGAAAGGTTAGGAGTGTAGTAGTGAGGGTAAGAACTTTTAATGTTGGCATTATGACTGGTATAGGGACAGAGCTAGCTGATATGATGGCCATAGGAAGGTGGATATATTGTGTGTGCAAGAGACCAGATGGAAGGGGAGTACAGTTAGGTGTATTGGAGCCAGGTCACAAGTGTGCTATCAGGGCGTGGATGGGAGGGGAAAGGGAGTAGAGGTTATCCTGATGGAGCAGTATGCCAAGGGTGTTTTTAGAGGATGACATGAGTGTCTGATAGAGTGATGTTTATGAATCTGGAAATGGATGGTGTAATGATGAATGTTGCTAGTGCATATGCTACGCAAGTTGCTTGTGTGGTGGATGAGAAAGAGAAATGTGAAGTCAGTTGGATGACATTGTGATGACTGTACCAGAAGGTAGAGAGATTGGTGATTGCAGCAGATTTCAATGGACATGTTGGTGAAGGGAACAGAGGGATGAGGAAGGGATGGGTATGTATGGTGTTAAGCAAAGGAATGCAGACAGTGAGATGATAGTGGAGTTTGCAAAAAGAATGGACATGGCTGTGGTGAATACATGCTATAACAAGAGGGAGGAACATAGGGTGACATACAAGAGTGGAGGGAGACAGGTGGAATATATCCAATGTAGGAGGGCCAGTTTGAAGGAGACTGGAGACTGTAAAGTGTTAACAGGGGAAAGTGTAGCTAGGCAGCAGAAACTGTTGGTCTGTAAGATGATGTTGATGATCAAGAAGAGGAGTGTGAGGGCAGCACCAAGGATCAGATGGTGGGAACTGGAAAAGGGTGATTTTGAGGTGGAGTTCAAGGAAGAGTTAAGACAGGCACTGTGTGGCAGTGATGATTTACCAAATATCTGGGTAAGTACAACAGAGCTAGTAAGGGAGATGGCTACAAAGGTGCTTGGTGTGACATGTGGATGGAGGAAGGAGTACAAGGACACCTGGTGGTGGACTGAGGAAGTACAGGACAGTATACAGAGAAATAGGTTTGGGATGAAGGAGTGGGATTGTCGGAGAGATGGGGAAAGTAAACAGGAGTATGAGGAGATGAGATGCATGGCAAAGAAATAGGTGACAAAGGCTAAGGATAAGGCATATGATGATTTGTATGACAGGTTGGACACTAAGGAGGGATGACAGGACTTGTACTGGTTGGCTAGACAGGGGGACTGAGCTAGGAAAGATGTGCAGCAGATAACGGTGATAAAGGATAATGATGGAAACGTACTCACAAGAGAGTGTAGTGTGTTGAGAAGATGAACAGAGTACTCTGAGAGGCTGATAAATGAAGAGAATGAGAGATAGAGGGTTAGATGACATGGGTATGGTGAATCAGGAGGTGCAACGGCTTACCAAGGAGAAAGTAAGGATAGCTATGAAGAGGATGAATACTGGAAAGCCTGTTGGTCCACATAACATACCTGTAGTAGCATGGAGGTGTTATGGGGAAATGGCAGTGGTGTTTTTCACCAGATTGTTTAATGATATCTTAGAAAGTGAGAGGTTGCATGTGGAGTGGAGAGAAAGTGTTTGTGTACCATTTTAAGAATAAGGTTGATGTGCAGAGCTGTAGTAACTACAGAGGGATAACATTGATTAGTCACAGCATGAAGTCATGGGAAAGTGTAGTGGAAGCTAGGTTAAGTAGGGCGGTGAAGAGTAGTGGTCAGCAGTATGTTGTCATGCCAGGTAAGGGCACTACAGCTGTGATGCTTGCTCTGAGAGTGTTGATGGAACAGTACAGAGAAGGTCAGGAGTTGCTTTGTGTCTTTCTGGACATAGGGAAAGCATATGTCAGGGTGCCTAGAGGGGAGTTGTGGTATTGTATGTGGAAGTCATGAGTGGCAGAGATATATGTAAGACTTGTACAGGATATATACAAGGATAGTGTGACAATGGTGAGGTCTACAGTGGGAGTGACAGATGCATTTAAGGTGGAGGTGGGATGACATCAGGGATCAGCTGTGAGCCCTTTCTTATTTGCAATGGTGATGGACAGGTTGACAGACAAGATTATACAGGAGTCCCCGTTGACTATGATGTTTGTAGATGACATTGTGATCTGTACTGAGAGTAGGCTACAGATTTAGGAGACCCTGTAGAGGTGGAGATGTGCTCTAGAAAGGAGAGGAATAAAGGTCAGCAGGACTAAGATGGAATACCTGTGTGTGAATGAGAGGGAGGGTAGTGGAATGTTGAGGATGCAGGGAGTAGATTTGGCAATAGTGGAAGAGGATAAATGATTGGGATCAACATTTCAGAGTAATGACTGTGGAGGACAGGTGAAGAAGAGAGTAGAGGCAAGATGGAGAGGGCAGAGAAGAGTGTCAGTACTGATTTGTGACAGATGAGTACCAGTAACAGCGAAAGTGAAGGTCTACAACAGGGTAGTGAGACCAGCTATGTTATATGGGTTGAGGACAATGTCACTGACAAAACGACAGGAGTCACAGTTGGATGTGGCAGAGCTGCAGATGTTATAATTTGCCCTGGTTGTGATGAGGGTGGACAGGATTAGCAATGTGTATATGACAGGGTCAGCCCATGTTGGACGGTTTTGAGACCAAGCCAGAGAAGCATGATTACATCAGTTTGGGCATTGCTGCAGAGGGATGCTGAGTATATTGGGAAAAGGATGGTAAGGATGAAGCTGCCAGGTAAGAGGAAAAGAGGAAGGCCTCAGACAGGGTTCCTGGATGTGGTGACAGAGGACATGCATGTGGCTGGTGTGACAGAGCTGGATGCAGAGGACAGGCAGAAATGGCAACAGATGATCCACTGTGGTAACCAATAACGGGAATAGCCAAAAGAAAAAGAAGGAGATGTTGTAATGTCAGTCTTCACAGATTTGCCAATGGTTTGCCAGACATAACAAAACTGTATGAGTAAATGACTACAAATATGAGACACAAACATGGTCAGTGTGCATAACACTGGACAGTTTAGTGGTATGAGCTCAGTATATCACATGCAGTTCAACACAGACATGTGCAACAGTACTTTACTATGCAAATACCATGTATAGGTCTCTCACATTTCTGAAACAACCCAGTATATCATAGTTGTATTCACAAGTAAGATATGGATAGGTACGACATCCCAGTAGCTGGCCTAGCATTGTCACAGTCAGTATTGTTCAACACACACTGCAGTAGTAGTCATATGTGAGCCACCCTTTCCTGGGTGACTCAGGGGCCTGACCTATGATCTATGTCACTACAGACAGACACAGATGATATGACCATAGGTTCTGATGAGCAATATATCAGTACAGAAAGTCTTCTTGAGACATATATGTTACAGTTCCTATTTCCCATTCTTACATGCCCCCTACTGCAATCTATTACATGCTTACTTGTTTGACATACTTGTTTGTTGTATTCAAGTGTAGGTGGTTATGTCCTGCTTGGTTTTTATGTTTTTTTTTTTTTTTTTTTTTTTGCTGTTTCTCTCTCTCTCTCTCAAGGATGTAGGGTATACACCTGTTTTGCATAGGCAGCAGCTTGTCTTTTGTAGGTAATGCTCATGAACAGCTGATGGCCTGTGCACCAGTTGGTGTCCCCCACTTGATAATTGCATGCAGGACAGCAGAGTTGTTATTCCTACAGCCAATGGCATGGCAACACACTCCGATCATTGATTATGTCATGTGAGCATCGGCCCTTTCCCTTGCCGGTGAGGTGACCTTCATGGAGGTGTGTGAACAACAACATAACAGAGGGTATTTGGAAATCCTTCTTGCAACCAAAACTCTGGAGACAGGCCAACAAAATGGGGGAGAATGTTCCAGACATAGGGGCAGAATGTAAGTATTGCTGTTATACATTTTGATTAATGCTAGTCTAACAGGGTTTGTGTGGACATGGAGTTCCTTGGTGATTTTAACTCTGACAGTGTTATTTGTTTGACATAACTCTCACCTGTAGGGCTATCCACAAAATGGCCAGAAATTGAACTCCTATGTTTGGTGTGTTCCTCAGACAATTTTTGTCTTTGGAAAATAAGTGCCATACTCTGGGGATTGCAGTCACTAACTGCTAGCATCCATTTGTGTTCTGACCTCATATCCCTCAGAAACAATATGTTACAACTTACCCTGTTACAACAGCAACATTATCAGTTTTATAACAGCAATTTTTTTTTGGGCCTCTGTTCCACAATTATGTCAGGCTTTGTCCAGATGTCATACAGTAAGAGGTTGATAGGTATGGTATATGATTATTTAGTGCCTACATTCCTGACATTATCAGAGTGATGTATCAGACTGCCAGACATGTTATGTGGAAGAGGCCTTATATATGAGGGGAAAGCCTGGACATTCTGTGGGACTCTGCAGAGTTGGGAGGTCTGTGCATTTCTGGCAATTGTTGGCAGACTTTCAGGATTGTATAGCAGTGTATTGTGTCAATGTTATTTGGCCTGTGTAGAGAGGGGTGTGGTGGTGCATTGGTAGCGTTGTTGCCTCACAGCAAGAGGTTCTCACGTTCGATTCTCAGCTGGAGTGTGGGGAGTGCCTTCTGTGTAGAGTCTGCATGTCCTCCCTGTGGTTGGGTGGGCATTTGAAAGACATGCGTAAATGGGCGTGCCTTCGATGAAGGTTGAACGTCGAGCTGGCACCTCGGCATTCATCAAAATCTACTGCCAATCATTAGCGGACCGGAGTTCCGCTGTGGTGACCCCTAACTGGAAAAAGCCGAAAGACAACAACAACAACAGAGAGGGGTGTGGATGTATGTGTTATGGCTGTTTTTATATCTGCCTGTGCATGCTGCTCCTGTTTCTGGTGGTCTATCAGCTGTATATTTTTATAGGGGCACACTGAGACATATTCCATACCACAGTCAGGCATCATAATACACTGTGAGTTGGGCCAGTATATGCGGGGGTAGTGTGTGAGTGGCAAACATGTTGAAATGTTTTTGATCACACAGTCCTTATATTGTACTGTTCCTTTGGCTTACTGGTATGTCACTGTGACTGTGGTTGAATTGGTTGTGGGTATGCACTTTAGCACTGATGTCTGTTTTTCAATACTGTGACATCCCTGTAGTGCCTGATATATTTGCCAATACATTTCTAATTCCCCCTAGCAGATTTGGGTTAGTGTTGTGTCAATCTGACTGTAGCCTGGACAGAGCTTGGTGACATGCTTAGCAGCTGAGTGTAATTTCCCTAATGTGATGTGATGTCCAGATATTTGTAGGACATAGTGTTGCCTGCCCCCCTTTAAGTGTTGTGTATTTCTGACACATTACAAAGAGAAAGGGTTGATAGGAAAGTGGTGGAAAAGGGGCACACAGATGGAAGAACAATATGGAAGACAGCTACGGATGTCCAGGATGGGTGTACAGAAGGTCCATAGCTGTCCATTTCTTATACAGCAACAGCTGTGCATTGGTACAGACTTTGGAAGTGAATTTGGATGATCAAACCCCAGAGAGAGGGGTGAGGACAACTGAGATGTGATGGTAAACCTGCTAAGCATAGCTGAGCATTGCTTTCCCATTTAAATTTGCATTGCCTGTTGTATTACTCGAACCATGTACACCTGCATGCAAAGCTGGGACTCTGACCACTACACTATCTTGGTTTGGGAATTTGAGCTGCATATTGTTATTTATCACCTATTGGATATTAATATTATATTACTATATTAAATGGAGAGTATTGCGGTTTTTGGACATGTCATTGAGGACTGCTGTCATGACATAATGGCATACATTTCAGTTTCAGACTTGTATCCTTCTGAACATTAATGCTAATGCATAACCTGTTTTCTATCAACTGTCTGTCTGTCCTCTGTGCATATGGGATGACACCAGTGCTCAGGCTGTGGTTGACTACACTGCAGAATGAGTTTGAGAGCCCATGTCTGTGTTTAGGTTGGATGCACCACAAATCTCTAAAAAACAACTAAATAACCATCCGAACACAGGTTGAATGCAGCCAGGAATGGTACCAGGCCTATGGAGACCTCTGTATGTTGCCTTTGAGAGGGCATTACAGACCTCCTTCCTGATCATGAGGGGAGGGGTGCAGGTGCTGTACATGCACATGTGTGCCTATGGGGGGACAGGGAGGTGATGTTTACACTTCAACTGTCTGCAGCTGGTTGCCTACATCCATGGCATATGTGCATGTGGTGTTATTGACCATCACTTTAGAGCAGATATGTGTGCTGCCTCTGGAATTGCAGACACATGTATGGAAGGCCTAGTGATTGGCCTTGGTGGATGTCTCCAGTTTGCACTCAAAGACAGCCTTAGGGTACATCACCTGTGACCTTATTTGCTTGTGCAGAACAAGGTGATATGGCTTCCAAAGAGGCACCTGTTCCTTTTTGGCCCATCCTGCATTTATTTCCACCTATGATGTTAGTTGTGTATTGCTGTTGTCCACTGCAGGCATTCAGCCTACATGGAGGGGGTTGATGTTATCCTGTCGGGTAATGCTGAGGCCATAAAGCTATGTAGGTGCCCACATAGTATTGAGATGCAGGCCTGGAAATTGCTGCTAGTTCCAAAAAATGGGACGCCCTTCATGTGGGTCTTGCTCATTTTCCTTGCCTTTGTGAGGGACATTACAAAGGTGTGGGGGGCAACAGCTTCACAGACAATAAGTGGAAATATCTCACAGGACAGGACATGTGGAGACAGGCCAACAACATGGGGGACAAAGCTCCAGAACTGGGTACAGATTGTATGTCATTAGTGCTGTTATACACATGGAGGGTTACTAGATTAACAGGGTTCATCTGGACATACATCTACTGGGTGACTTGACATCTGACAGTGATATGCCTCTAACATACCTCTCAACTGGCATGTTGTCCACAGACTGGTCAGATGTTTGCCTGTTATGCTTGGTCTGTTCCTCGAACAACATCTGTTTTTGTGGGTTTGGTAGGATAATGTGAGGATTGTAGTCAGTAACTGTTGACATCCATTGGTGTTCCAGACATCATATCCTTCAGGGATGTTATGTTACAACAACTTGTTTAACACAGCTACTGTTTCAGTTTGTAACACCATTATGTGTGATATACCTTCTTTCCAGCCCCCTGTCCCACAAGTACATCATGCATTGTCCAGATGTCCTGCACTGTGAGGTGCAGAGGTATGGTATATCATTAATTACCAACTGCACTCCAGTTATCATGCCAATGACCTGGCAGACTCGTGGCCATGGAATGCAGCAGTGGCCAGGATTATGGTTCCACACCCTGGTAAATCTGTGGAAATCTGTACATATGACAGTTATGTCTGTCTGGCCATTGTGAACAGACTGTAGATGTTTGTTGGGCTGGGTAGGGAGAGTAGAAGATGTGAGTGCCATACATCCTTTACCTATCTAACTCTGTATGCTGCTATAGCTGCTGGTGGTCTGTCATGTCTGTATGCTTGTAGGGGCTGACTGTGAATTGTCCTGTAACACTTCAGGATTCCCAGTACACTGTGAATTGGGCCAGCATATGTTAGTGTAGTGTGTGACTGGCAATCAGGATATGTTTGTTCAGACAGTTGTTCTACTTTAGAGTTCATTATGGGTACTGGTATGTTGCTGTGAGTGTGGTGCAAATGTTTTTGGGTTGACACTTTTGCACCACTCTCTGCTTTTCGCTACAGTTCCATCCCTGTAGTGCATGCTATATTTGAATATACATGGGTAATTTCCCAGAGGTGCTGTGGTAGAGTGTCATGATGGTCTTACTGCACTTCATAAGGGGCTGGATGACATGTTTGGCAGCTGTCATGGGATATCTATTCTGTTACATCACTGCGGTCATACCTCTACACTGTCCAGAAGCCTAGACCCTGTCCAGATGCATGGCTCATATGTTTGGTCTGTTCCCCAGACAGTTGTTGTCTTTGGCTAATCAGTATAATACTCTGGGGAATGCAGTCACTAAATTCTAACATCCATTGGTGTTACTGACTTCATATCCCTCAAAAAAGATATGTTACAACAAAGCCGGTAACACCAGCAACTGTCTATATTTATCACAGCAATATGTCCAATATACCCCTGTGTTTGGGCCTCTGTCCTTCAATTATGTCAGGTTTTGTCCAGATGTCATGCACTAAGAGGTTCACAGGTATGTAGTATCATTATTTATTGCATTCATTCCTGCTACCATCCCAATGATGTCATAGACCCCCAGACATGTAACAAGGAAGCAGCCATAGATATGAGTCATGTGCCTATCCATTCTGTGGGAAACTGTAAATTTGAGAGGTCTGTGTATGTCTGCCCATTGTTAAAAGACTGTCAGAATTATGTAGCAGTGTAGTGTGTACATGTTGTTTGGGCTGTGTAGGGAGGGGGTACATGTGAGTGTCATGGGCTCTTTCTATCTGACTGTGCATGCTGCTCCAGTTCTGATTCCCTATCGCCTGTATAAGTTTTTACGTGCAGACTGTGACATGTTCCTTAACACCTTACGATTCCCACTACACTGTGACTTGGGGCAGTATATGTAGGGGTAATGTGTGAGTGGCAAACGGGATTTTGTTGCTTGCACAGTCATTATGCTGTAGTGTTCACTTTGCTATGATTGTGGTACAATTTTTTGGGGGTATGCACTTTCACACCAGTGTCTGTTTTCCAGTAGTGTTACATCCCTGTAGTGCCTGTTATATTTGCTAATGCATGTGTACAGCCACAGAGCTGGACTTGGGTAGTGTTATGTCAGTCTGATTGTAGTTTGGATATTGCTTGGTAGCTCAGTGTAGTTTCCCTACTGTTGTGTTATGTCCACATATTTGTAGGATGTCAAGGACTCTGGCCAATATCTTTGGTCTAGTCCCCATAACTGTTGTGTATTCCTGACACATCAGTGGGGTGATGTGGGGACTGACGTCACTAACTAATGGGAAGCAATTGAGTCTTAAAATTGTGATATTTCAGTCGATATATGTTAGGACATACAGTGTTACTACATCAACTTTCTCAGCTTATCTACATATCTATTTTGGATATGTCCCTATTTTCATGCCTTTGTCCTCCCACTTTGTCAGGCTTGGTCCAGATTCATTGCACTAAGGGGTTCTGAGCATACCACTACACTGCCAGGATTTTCACAGAATGCCTGGATATTTGGCCCATGCTTTTGTTCAGTTCCACAATTTATTTGTATGTGTCTGGTAAATCACGATAATGATCCATGGATATATGTCAGCAAATAATGACATAACATTTCAGTTTCCATCCACGTATCCTTCAGTAATTGTTTGCTGAAACACACCCTGTTGCTGTAGCAAATGTCTTCATTTGTAATAGCAATATTTGAAATACGGCCCTATATGTGGCCCATCCCCTCCCTTTTACAGCCTTTGTACAGGATTCTTGCACTAACAGGTTGAGAAGGATGGGATATAACTGCACTGCATGTTATACACACACACACACACACACACACACACACACACACACACACACACACACATATATTTTTTTTCTTCACATATATTTTTATATATGTATATTTATATTATGACTCTACTTTTTCATATATGTTTCATCAGATATATATATATATATATATATATATATATATATATATATATATATATATATATATATATATATATATAGGTTCCCTTTTTAATTTCGAAATACTGAAATCCCAAATTTCAGAATTTCTAAAATAAAATACCGAAGTCTTGAAATACCGGTAAACCAGAAGTGCGAAATTCAAAATCCAGAAGTACGGAGATTTTGAATTAGCGCTTCTGGTGTTGTGGTGTGTGAATGGTAAGATGTGAGTTTGGGTATGTATGTATGTGTATGTCTGTTGGTTAGGGGCTTTAGTGTCTGTCAGTGTGTGTACTTTGATTGTGATGTGAGTGTGCCTGATTGTGTGATCTCCAAGTTAATATATATAAGTAGGGGATGCAGGCACAGCCCCCCACATGGGGGGTGCAGGGGGCTTGCCCCCCGCTTATCTGTAGTGTAGGATATTATATTTGAGTTGGGGGAAGTGGTGTGTATGTGTTTGTGTGTGCTGTATCTGTAGTGTAGCGTCGGGATTTTGAATTTCGCTGTTTAAGGGTTTTGGTGTTTGCTGTCTTTGGCTATGTAATTTCAAAATACTGAAATTTGGGATTTTGGTATTTTGAAATTACATAGTAAATATATATATATATACATATATATATATATATATATATATATATATGTGTGTGTGTGTGTGTGTGTGTGTGTGTGTATGTGTATATGTCTGTATACAACACATGACTGGTTCCACAAAGTTTTCTCCCTAATGTTGTGTGCCTCTACTCATAGCTTCATAGGTAGGTACTAGGCTATCGGCCCAAAGTCCTAAGTAAACCTAGCCAACAAGGTTCCCTGGCTTACACCGCAAAAGAAGGTTAATTTCCTGTGCCCCTGTCGAGCAGAGCCACAGAAGTGATCCCTGGGGTGTATTTCCTATTTCCCATCCACTCATCAAGATTTTTCTGAAAGAGCGCTAATGAGGAACTTTGCTTGACACAGATGGGTAGCTTGTTCCAAAGTATAGTAAGTCTCTGGGACAATAATCTATCTCTCCAGCATGTCCTGTTTATTGTGGTGACAAGGTTTAGATCCCTAGAACATGTAGCTTAGTGGGACTGGTATTTCTTTAGGTGTGGCATGTCCAACATCTCTGGGTTTAACATAGCTTTATATGTTAGGCAGAGATCTCCTCAGAGTAGGGGATATGCTACAGAGTAAAGCTGGAGTTTTTTGAGATGGTCAGTGTAGGGCATCTGTTTGAGGCCAGTAATCTTCTTTGTGAGGTACTTCTGTGGCTTTTCCAGCTGCTGCAGATGTCTTGTGAGGTACATTCCAAAAGGGGCATTGTACTCTATAATGGATTTAATGAGTGCTAAGTGGAGGGGAAAATGACCTCTTTTTTCCTGGATGAGAACCCTTTTGTGATGAGGTGTGCCACATAGAAGGATTTTCTGACTACTGTGATGATGTGATTATCAAAGGAGAGACTACTGTCCACCTGGGTCCCAAGGTCTCTTATCACACATTTTGCATTAAGTAGACTGCCGTTTTTGTGGTAGTTCATGGGTACAGAGTTTTTACCAAAGGGGATGACAATGCACATTTTGGCATTGAGCTTGAGGCCATGCCTCTGACACCAGGCATCTGACACAGTGAGGTCCTTCTGCAGGATGTCCACATCATTTGGGGACTTGGCTATGGTTCCTAGTTTGCAGTCATCTGTGACCTTCATTAGCCAGAGGCCTTCTGTGTTAGCCTGTACTTCAGAGAAGTAGATACCAAGCAGGAGAGGTCCCAAGAATGAACCCTGCAATACTCCACTTGTCACTGGTTTGTAGTCAGATTTGGGGTCTGCAATTTTTACAGTGTGGGTTCTGTCAGTGAGCCAGTTAGTAACCCATTTTGTGACATAGGGATTTATACCTAGTTTAGTGAGTTTAGCTATAATTTCAGAATGGGGGATGGTGTCAAAAGCCTTGGTGAGGTCAAGATAGGCTGTGTGAACCACCTTACCCTTGTCTACAGCTTTGGTGACTGCCTCAAAGAAGTCAATCAGGTTCAGAAGGCATGATCTGTCTTTCACAAACCTGAACTGGGTGGGGTCCAGAGTTTGGAGGTTACCAATGTCTTTGTTTATGAGTTCCATGATGATACGTTCCATGGCCTTGCAGACCAGGCTTGTCAGGCTAATAGGGCGATAGTTCCCAGGATCAGTGGTGGGTCCCCCTTTGTGGAGTGGGATAACTATTGCTGTGCACCATTCAGTGGGCACAAAGCCTGATGTGAGACTATGATTGAACATGGTGCTTAGGTGGGGAGCCAGTTCGTTCTGAAGTTTGTGTTAAACGCAGCCTGGGATGTTGTCCGGTCCCATGGATGCTGTGTTTTTGGTTTTAGAGAGTGCATCTTTTACCTGCATAGATGTGATTACAGTGACTCTGCATTCTTCCTGTATAGATATGGGCCCTTTGGGGTGTGAGAGGTAGGTAAAGTTAGCACTGAACCTATCTGCCAAGATGTTGGCAATATAAGTTGGTTGTGAAATTTTCGTGCCATTGTGCTGTAACGCAGAGAAGCTCTAGGTGTTGCTATTGAGATTCTTGACATAGCTATAGAATGCTTTGTGGTTGCCCTTAAAATCAGTGGCAATTTTGTTTTCATAGCTAGCTTTGGAGGATCTTATAAGGGATCTCAGCTTCTTACTGAGGCTGACCAGGGAGCTCCTCCACTCATGGGATTTTACTCTGTTTTGCAATAGTTTCTTCCCTACGTTGTAGAGTTTGTTTATGGCAGGGGACCACCAGATTGGCTTCCTTTTTTTGATGGATACCGTCTTGGTTCTGCTTGGGATAGCATGATCCATGCACTCGTGTAAGTGCTTATAGAGTGCATTTGTGTAGGATTCAGCAGTCGTAACTGTATTGTCCATCAGCATGGGTGTCATGAAGTTCGCCACTTCTGTCTTAAGAAGAAAGAAGTTGGCTTTGGAGAAATTTTTTTACCATGGTTTCTTAATGGTGGGTGGGGGCGAGATGTGGATATCTAGTGTGATTAGCTTATGGTTGGATCTGACCAACGAGGAGTTGACTTCAGGTGTGGAACACCGGTCACTCATGTTGGTAATGACTAGGTCTAGGATATTGTTGCCCCTGGTGGGGGTGTGGATAAGTTGATCTAGGGCATTGGAATTTATGAATTCCAGAAAGTGTCGAGCGAAGGAGTTGGTACATGAGTAGTTTTCCCAGTTAATAGTGGGGTAGTTGAAATCACCCATTATTAGGGTGTTTAGTTGAACCCTAATATTTTCCAGTATATCAATAAATGAGGAGTAGGAATCCTGGAGCATGGTGGGGGATCTGTAGCAAGCTACAATTTGGACTGCAGTTTTGCCCAGAGTTAGTTGCACTTGGATAACCTCAGATGCATTATGTTGCGCAACTAGCCTGGAGGTGTGGATATCCTTAATGAATATGGACACACCTCCACCTTTGGTGTTCTGGTCCAGGTTAGATGGCCGAAAAGTGTGGTATGAGTTATAGCCTGGTAATGCAGGGGTGCTTTTTAGACCCTTAAACCAGGTCTCAGTCACTGCACAGATATCGATGTTTTCCATTTTAAGGAGTGCCTCGAGTGAGTGCATTTTGAGATTTAGACTTCTAGCATTGAGTAGCATTACCATTGGTTTTTGCTTGCCTGTTCCTGTTACAGTGGTGAATTTGTCATTTGAGCCTTGCCTAAAAAAGGCACTATAGGGGCGGCAAGACCCTTAGCCAGTATCCGGAATCCCAGGGGCGACAGGTGCAGGCCATCTCTGGCAAAGCGTCGTGGTCTGTTGACCATGTTATCCCAGGCAGACAGATATTGGATCCACATAGAATGGCACCAGAAGCTTAGCCAATTGTTGAAGTCAATCATTTTGTCCTTGTACTGCGGTATCATTCTGGGTGATGGCAGGATGCTACTCAGGGCTAAGGTCATACCTGCCTGGGCTACAAGATTGGAAAGCTCTCCCATGTCTCTTTTCATGTAGTCCAGGGAGGTCCATCTCAGGTTGTTCACACCAACATGGACAATGACAGAGTCATATTTGTACTTGTTGTGGAGTGACCTGAGTGCATGGGATATGTGGCGGATCCTGACACCCAGGCAGGCAGCTGACAGTAACCTTCTCCTTGTTTAGCCTGGTGAGTGGGACATCAGTGTGCCTGACTATAGAGTCACCTATGACTAGTGTGTTGGGTACATTGTTTTGCCTTATGGGTTGTGGTTTATTGGCACACTGAGTCTGTAGGCTATGTGTCATTTGGGTTGTGTTGGGGGGTGGAGGTTGCTTGTTTTGTCTGCTTTGGAGGTCTCTGTTGCTTGAGCAGACTATTATTGAGAGCCTCTGTGAATGTTTTTGTGTTTCTATGTGTGGAGTTTGGTGGTGTATGTTTAGTGGGACTATTTGATGAGTATGGTGTGGTGCAAGTGTTTACCTTCTCCTCTTGACTGTCAAGTTCAGTCTTGGTTGGAGAGAGCTTTACCTCCAGTTTGGCTAGATAAGTGCATCTCTCACAGGTTGTGGTGTTGGGTGGTAGGAGGAGAGGGTTGTCTGTGTACATGAGTCAATTGCTATATTTCCCCAAGATGCCCAGATTCATCAGATAGACAGGAGAGAACACTGGGAGCTGACCATTGGACATGCCTGAATAAAAAGCTACTTTCCTCTAGACAAGTGAGGAAAGTGAGTATAAGAGCTGTTTTTTCTCTAAGCAAGTGAGGAAAGTACAAAAACTGTTTTCCTCTAGGTAAAGAGGAAGTTTGAGTGCTGTAGTAATTTGTAGCTTATTTAGTGCTAACAGCAAGTTCTGAACAAGTGCTGAGCACGAATAAGCAAATTCAAGTGCTAAAACTAAGAATATGTACCTGGATCCTGTGGTAGATATGCTACATAGTGCTTACCACTCCCACTGATAAGCTAGAATGCTTCCCTCCAACACAGAAAGGCTTGGGGGGTCTCAGAAGTTTACAAACAGTCCTGGATACAGCATATCTGTATCTGAACTAGACTAGTTACAGGAAAGGTGGGAAACAATCTCAAACATGGGCTTTTAAACCAGAAAGTTGAAAGAGATGGAAAAACTGCCCAAACAGCTAGCAAACTACAATTTCTGGGCCAGAAACCACTCTTGTGGTAGATAGGCTACCTAGTGCTAACCACTCTCACTGATAAGCTAGAAGGCTTCCCTCCAACACAGAAAGGCTTGGGGGACTCAGAAGCTTACAAACAGTCCTGGATACAGCAAATCTGTATCTGGACTAGACTAGTTACAGGAAAGATGGGAAACAAGCGCAAATGCGGGCTTTTAAAGCAGTAAGTTGAAAGAGATGGAAAAACTGCCAAACGGCCAACAAACTACAATTTCTGAGCCAGAAACTACTCTTGTGGTAGATAGGCTACCTAGTGCTTACCCCTCCCACTGATAAGCTACAATGCTTCCCTCCAACACAGAAAGGCTTGGGGGGGGGCTCAGAAGCTTACAAATAGTCCTGGATACAGCAAATCTGTATCTGCACTAGACTAGTTACAAGAAAGGTGGGAAACAAGTGCAAACACAGGCTTTAAATCAGAAAGTTGAAAGAGATGGAAAAACTGCCCAAACGGCCAATAAACTACAATTTCTGGGCCAGAAACCACTCTTGTGGTAGATATGCTACCTATTGCTTACCACTCCCACTGATACTCTAGAAGGCTTCCCTCCAAAACAGAAAGGCTTTGGGAGCTCAGAAGGTTACAAACAGTCCTGGTTACAGCAAATCTGTATCTGGACTAGACTAGTTACAGGAAAGGCAGAAAACAAGCTTAGAATTTTTTTTTGGAAAGTGGGAAGGGAGAAAGGAGAAACAGAAGATCATTCAAAATGAAGGACCTAAGTGGCTTACCCTTCACAAATGCTCTCTGTATTAGGTAGAATGAGCTAGTGACATTAGACTGGAATAGAGCTGGGATAGAGCTGAACAGATGGGACTGGTAGGAGTGTCTGAAGTCAAAGTATGATCTCAATGTACTTCGTTGAGTGAACAAATGAGATAGACCCAGGAGGAGTGTTCAAACACAAATTTACAGGATGGGCAGGCAATTCCAAGGCCACCAAGATTAATACCAAAACAAGAACAGGGAGGGTGAGTGAACAACTAACTGCAAAGACAGAGAAAGAGAGAGAGAGAGAGAGACCACAATATTCAATGAAACAATTAAATAGACAAAAAAATAAAATGCAATACAACCTTTAACACTGCACATTTGTACTTAACTCAGCTAGTAATGCAGTTAATTGTAGGTATGTAGCAGTAGCCAAACAACTCAGATATTGTGCAGTAATAAATACAGAGAAATCCTCTAGGTTAAGGGTTTAACACTGAATATCAATGAAGTGAAACACAATAGCGCCCACTAACTGCAGAGACAGAGAGAGACCACAGTATTCTATGAAACAATTAAATAGAAAAATAAATAACTACAGAGAGACACAGACCACAATATTCAATAAAACAATTAAATAGACAAAAAAAAATACATTACAATCTTTAACACTGCAAGTTTGTACTTAACTCAGCTAGTAATGCAGTTGATTGCAGGGATGTAGTAGAAGCCATACAACTCAGATATTGAGCAGTAACATTGCATGATATGTTTGAAAAAACAACCTTATTTCCTGCAGCCCAGATTTTGTAGTGGTGCATTCTTCTGACTTTAATGGCCAGGATCATGGGTTTGACACTTGGGACTGTTGTTTTTTTTTTCCATTAATGTTAAATGAACAGAATGCATGATATGTTTGTTAAATCATTGCACTTTTTCACAGCTCAGATAATGTAGTGGCATTTTGCTGTGATTGTAAAAGACAGCATCCCGGGTTCGAGACTTTGCAGGGCTGACTATTTTGTTGCTAGGCAGATCAAGGTCTGATGGATGCAGAGTTATGAAGGCACGTTTTAGCATATTATACTTATAAATTTTTATTATAAAATAATATTTATATATACATTATAATTTTACGTTTACCTTCCATAAATCCCCCTATGTGCTTTCATTAAATTATATTCTTGTGTGACTAAACTGTATAGGGCACTTGTGTTTATATGGGGGTTTCACATTGTTTCTACACTGACATCTCATGTTTGGAATTGCTATACTACCCTGGTTGGCAAAAAAAGCTTGTTACATAATTTAAGTTTACTAAAATAATTTTAACACTACTTTCACAGAGGAAAATACATTTCCTTTCTTGGGAGTCAAAGCATGAATACCTGCATTTAAAGCCACAACTCTAACCACTACACTATCTCATCTTGGAAATTTTATCTATTTGCATTTAGCTCCTATGGGATGTTTAAGATATGCTAAGCAAATGGCCATAATGTGCATGCTCACTTAGCTACACTTAAACATTCCTTAGGCTACTAGAAGAAAAAATTATATATTAGTATGATATTATTAGGTTATATGGGTATGTATTGTGGTGTTCTGACAACTACTTTGGACTGCAATCGTGAAATAACTGGCATTGATTTGGGTTTCAGGCTTCTATCCTTCAGGGACACCTGCTAATACATATCCTGTTATCTATCAATGTTCTAAGTGTGTGGGGCAATTTTTCAGGCATGTCTCTACTGTAGCTTTATTCTCCCCATCATTCATGCCTTTGTTAACATGAACTGCTGTGAGGGAATGTTGCCATACATTTGCTTTCAGACTTCTACCCTTACGTGATTCATGCTGCTGCATGACCTGTTCTCTATCAATGTTCTATGTTTGTTGGGCTGTGCTTGTGCCTTTTCACTGTTGGAGGATTTATCCCCCGTTATGTGTGCATTTGCACACATTTCCTGCTTTTTCAGGTTGCAAAAGTGCCGTATGGCACTTTAGCAATGCAGGGGGTATGTCACAGAACCTGTAACACACCTCCTGCATTGCTTTCTTATTGTCATATTTATTTCAGTGTCTGCGGACACTGAACTGATCATTTTATCATTTCAGTGTCCATGGACACTGAAATACTTGGATAATATTAAACCAAATCTCTACTATTATGCCATTTTGGCTTAGAAAGTGTTGTACGGCACTTTGAGTGCAGGGGGCATGTTTAGTGTCAGTGCACTACTTGGACACACCCCCTGCACTCATTCATGGTTCATGTCTGTGTAGACTAAAGAGCAGATTGCCTTCATGCATATGCAAGGTGCGCTGCTGTTCTAAACAGACATGAACCACTCCGTGCAAGACTAGTCTTATTCTTGCACAGAGCTTCATGAATCCCAGGGGTTGTTTTTTGTGCACAATGTTTAGTTTATATTATTTCTACAACAGCAAACTTATCTAATGCTGTTTCTATATGCATTTTGTTTACTTAATATTGTTTCTATCACTGCACTTCAAGTCATATACATGTGTGCTGATATATGGTTTTCTGTATTAATGCATGCCACGTTTGTCTGTAACCTGCTGATTAGTATAGTTATTTCTGTTTTCTATTTTTCCATTGTGTCTGTGTGTGTGTGTGTGTGTGTGTGTGTGTGTGTGTGTGTGTAAAACTGCTTGGGTTTCTATTGTAAATGGACAATATCCAGGTGGACTGACTGACTGGGTCAGCAATGCAGTCAGATAAATAAAAATAAATGTTTGTCATGCTTTGACTCAAGAACCAGGGAAAAAAACTAAAATAATGAGGGAAAAGAATAGAAAAACATGTTTAAGATATGAGTACTGTATGCTTAGGCAGCAGATGAAATATAAGGACTTATAACAGAATGCATTTTCTGAAGAATATGAACTCTAACTTAAATGTCTTACACAATTTATTGACTGCAGTCCTCCACATTGTCTCCAGTGCCACAAGTAAGAAACTGAATGAATAACTGACATCTTTATTTTATTTATTAATTAAATATGCCACTAGACATAAATCTGTATTTTCGGGTTTTACACAGGAGCACTGTTAGGTAAGAAACTTGTTCAGAGTTACAAAGGTTTGCTAGAAAAAAACTGATAGAATCAAATCTAGAATTATACTGTTAAGTCCATTAATATTTAGTATTTCATAGCCTTACTTCAATGAAATAAATTGTCTGCCCAGAAGATGTTGGAAAGTGTTGAATTGCGCTAAAGGGTACATGGCTTTCAAGCTAAGACACCCATTTATCAGCAAGGATAAATTCATCTATCTGCACAGGAATCTGTAGATGGCAGATGGTCACAATATATCCATATTAGCTAAATAACTGGAGAAAATAATGGTTAAACCGCATAAGTTTAAGACAAGAACATTAATTTTCACTAACATTTCAACCCATTAACTAATATGAAGGGGCAACTGTTAAGAGGTCATCTAGATAACCCCCATAAGTGAAATTTGTCCACGTCTTGAATAATGCCTTTACATTGTGGAATGAGGGATAGCCTGAGTATCTCAGTCCCCTACTGAAACATGTCTTCTCATTTAAATACTGTAAAATTAATAACAAATATATATATGTCTTTCCGTAAACACACGCCAGAACAGAAGAGCAATGTTTCAAGCTGTGCTCACAACTGTATAGGACTATTCATTCTTAGTCCTAAAAGCACAATACAATGCACCCTCTACATTCATTCAAGTAGTTGTTAGCAATTAAGTAAATATTTGTTACAGAATGATTAAAGTAGCAAATCAACACTATTATGGCTCAAACTATTGGCTTAATCGTACTTTTATGAATAAAATTCTATATACTGCAGTTGGGAAAAATTACATCAGTTTATCATAAGCTGAATTAAGGAAAGCATGAGGTAATGCATTATGGGGACAGATGGTTATCCAGTTTAATAGTTTTTCAGAAAAGATGAAGGTCAGATCCCTGTTGTGCAAAGGTTAAAAACAAAATTTAGGCAATTTCAGAACAATATAAAGGATTTGCACTAATGAGTCTGTGGTTACTGAATGTGGCAGGAAGTCATCATTCAGCAAAAATCCACTTAATGAGAAAAAGCTGAGTTCATTGCAGCACTGTATTTACCAGTCATATACATTTGGTAAAACAGTATATGAATCAAGCTGAATATTATAGCATTTTCAGATTTCTATACTGTTACTGCAATCTCTTCTTACCCCTACAGATCTCACAGAGCATACTAAGTATCTTAACAGTCTACATTAGTCTTGGTTGCTTGTTGTCTATAACTGAGTTTTATTAGTTTCATTAAAAAAGATATAACTATATTATTTTATTAAATACAGGCCCTGGAAGCCTATAACCCTTACTCTGTAGACAGAGCACATATATATAAGACAATGCTGTTGGCTCTTTTTAAATGACTAATTCAATCTGACGAAATTAATGGAATCTTTCCTATGTTGCATTTCTTTCAAAATAAAATAAAATACCATACTACAGTGTGACAGAAAGTTGACTTCAGCTGTATAGACATCAGTTACAACAGATGTCTCATCTAGTCATAGCAGCCTGACTTTGTTACAAATAAGAGTCTCTAGAACCAAATAACCTAATCAAATTTAGCAACATGTTAAACCCTTTGATGAACCAATATTAACATTATCATCAGGCATTGAAACGTTTTTTAGTTGTCTTGCATATTATAGATTCAGTGTGATTCAGCTTTCTGTGAAATAGCTTTCCACTTGGAGATACATTTGCCTATGGTTTCCAGACAAAAGAGAACCAGCAAGGTAGGCTAGCGTAAATCTAGATTCAACACCAGTACCATTTGCAATCTTCCTACATAAATGAATTAAGTAGCCACTTTAAAATCCATCCAAGAAGCAAAATAAATCAGAACAGCTTCTGTAGCCAGGATGCATAATTACTGAGGTTCTGAAAAACATTAAAATATACCATGGCACCGAAGCATGTTATGAAAGTAGTGTAATAAGTGAAATGTTGTGATTACGTTTGGGAAATGGGAAGATAACAACCTTCAAAGTCATCCAAGAACAAAAATGTCAAATTGCAGGCTTGTTATGCTGCTTGAGTTACATCACAAAACTTTGTTATGGTGCTTTGGTGACAAAGGATGCAAGCAAATGAGATTAACGATATTTGAAGCACAGCAGGGCCCAGTGCTATAAAGTAGAAACATAAGCACATAAAATAACTATATAACAACAATAAATGATACTTAAAAAACTGCATAACCTCAAACAAATGAAGAAGCCACAGTGCAAACTCTCTGTAACTTGGCCAGAAAAATTAACAATTACGTTTGAAAATCAGTCAGAGAAACCACTAGTGATACAAAACCAAAATGCAAGAAGAAAAGCAAAAAGGAAGTGTTACACCCTCCCAAAAAAATGATAAAAATTCACTTCACTATGAAGACTTAAAGTTTTGTACGACAAGTTTTATTTGGAAATTAGACTTCTTCAGATATCCATAGAATGATTGTGGTCTCCTGAGCATCACCCTCAAGGTTACAGTTATTCTTATGTACTTCTCATAGGTTCATAGATTCATAGGAGTTTACTAGGCTAACAGCTCAACAGCCCCCTCTAGCCTAGCCAGTTTTATCCAAATTTTACCCAATTTTCAGTCCTAGGGGAAAGATAGGGCTCAGCAATAAGGGTTTTGACAAGTTTTACAGACTGCTTATGTCCATAACAGACATGGGTACCACCCCAGTATTACATTTACGATTTCCCATCTGTTGGTTTAGATTGTGCTTGAAGATGGTCAGGGAAGAGCTCTGCTTCATATGAATAGGAAGGCTAATCCACAGGAGGGCAACATCTTAGACACATATATGTCTATCCAGCATGATCTATTTATAACAGAGATCAGGTATAGATCCTTGGAGCGAGTAACCCTCGAGCAATTAGTTTAGAAAATATGCAACATTTCCATTGAGGATGGGTCAGAGACTTCCTTTTAGGTCAAGAATAGATCACCCCTCAGTAATCAGTAGGAAACTGAATAAAGTGATAGGGCTTTTAATCTGTCCACATATAGCATGTTGGTTATTCCCTGTATTTTTCTGGTGAGAATGCTCCAACTGTTGCAGGTGCCTAACAAGGTACATACCAAAGGATGCATTGTACTCGATTATTGGTCTGATGAGGGCTAAGTACAATGATACTATGACATTCTTATATCTGGGTGCCATGGCCTTATTTACAAACTGAACCACTTAGAAGGATTTCCTCACCACTGTGGACACTTGGTGGTCAAAGTTCAGATTACTATCTATCTGAATATACAGATCTCTCACCTCTGAGTTCAATCTAAGGGTGGTGCTATCATTGTTGTAATTTTCAGGGGTATTTGATTTCCTAAAGGGTATTATTATGCATTTCTTCACATGTATTTGAGGCCTTGGCTCTGATGCAAGTATTAGTCTGCATCACTCCTTTCTGTAGATATCAGCATTGTGAAGACAGTCAGTGATTGCCCCAACTTGCAGTCATCATTTTGCCTTGACATCTGAAAAGTATATCCCAAACAGGAGATGCTCAACACTGAGCCCTGTGGTACTCCATTGGTGACTGTCCTCTTCCTGGATATGGATTTACCCACAGTAATAACAGTGTCCTATCTGATAAACATTTGGCCACCCATCTGGTGACAAAGAAGTTTATGCCCAAGTGGGGTATGTGTCAAATGCCTTGACCAGGTGTAGGTAGTATGCACTGTCTTACCTCATCCATGCCTTTGCTCTCAAAGAAGTCCATCAAACTGCGCAGGCAGGACCTGCCCTTGATGAAGCCAAACTTAATTCATTCTATAGTCTGGAGATTACCTATATCATTGTTAATCAGGTCCAAGATTATCCTTTCTATAGCCTTATGTATGAGGCTAGTCAGACTTATGCGTCAGTAGTTTCCTGGGTCCATTGATGATCCCCCCACCCCCGTGCAGAGGAATGACTGTTGGCTGTTCTCCACTCTACTGGGACAAAACTTGTTTGGAGACTGTGGTTAAATAGAAATCTGAGCGGATCCACTAGGTCATGTTTCAAGCTATTTAATAGGCTCCCTGGGATTCCATTAAGGCCTATTGTTGCTGTGTTTCTAGCTTTAGAGAGTGCAGTGATGACCTGTTCTTTAGTGATAACAGGCAATGGAATAGTAGGGGGTGGTTCACGTGGAGTAACCAGAGATGATGAAGGGGCGAAATTTGAGCTGCATTTATTGTCCGGCCAGTTTGCTATTTCTTCTGTCTGAGCATAGGTAGTACCATCTACAGCCAATTCAGCACATTGTTGAGTGTTTCCCTTAAGATATCAGACATAACTACAAATGCTTTGTGGTTATAATTTGCTTGAGAGGCAATTTTAGTCTTATATTTAGCTTTTAAGGACTTTACTAGCAAACTTGCGCACCCTCCCACTTGCTTCTAGACAGGAATTTCTTCCTTTTGTTGTATAATCTATTTATGCTGGAGTCTACCAGGGTGACTTGCTTTTCTGACTAGAACTGGGTTTAATTTGGTCAGGTACTGCTGTTTTTATGCAGTTGTTTAAATGGTTGTACAGGACATCCATATTTTCAGGTTCTGGGAGCTTTAAAATTACCTATGCTATCACTTGACAAAAGGTACTTTACCTTGGAAAAATTCTTTAGGTTTTAGGGCTTGATGGAAGTTCAACCATTACATTTATTTCAAAGAAGACCAATTTATGATCTCATCTTACCAGCGTGGACATTATGCTGAGGGGGCACAACATTCGGGGCACAACTTTCACCTATGTTTGTGAATTATGCTGAGGGGGCACAACATTCACCCATGTTTGTGAGTACTGTGTCAAGGATATTTGAGCCCCTAGTGGGGGTGCAGACCAGCTGTTCCAGAGCATTTGCACTGACAAAGTCCGGGTATTTCTGAGCCTGCATGTTAGTGATCAGGTATGTTTCCCAGTTTATGGAGGGGTCGTTAATATCACCCGTGAGTAGAGTGCTGGGCTGAATGGTAAGTGATTCTAGTAACTTCAGGTATGTGGAGTGGTTTTCATGGTTCATGGTTGTGGACCTATAGATAGGGACAATATGGTGGGGGGGTTTGCCTATGGTTAGCTGGACATGGAGGAGCTCAAGCAAGTTTTCCTGCTTCACCAGTCTTATGGTGTGATTGTTTTTATGTAAATGAAAACACCTCTTCCTTTCATTTTTTTTTTCTTTACAGAGGGTGGTCTGAATGTGTGATAGGCATCATAGCCTTTCATTGCTGGGATGCTTTCTTCAGCCTTGAGCTATGTCTTTGTAACTGCAGAAACATGAACATTCCCCTTGGTGAGGAGAGCTTCCAGGAAGTGCAGTTTCTTGTTAAGACTCCTAGCACTGAGCAGTAGTACCTTTAGCTTGGCATTAGAAGAGTTTGTTATGTTGGTAGGCTTATTGCTTTGGCAGTGTCTAAGAAAGGCACTATGGGGGTGGCTAATGCTTTGGCCAGTAATCAAAAGCCTAGAGGCAACAGGTGCAGACCATCTCTGGCAAAGCAGCATAGTGAGTCGATCATGTCATCCCAAGCTGACAAATACTGGATCCACTTTGAATGACACCAGAATCTAAGCCAATTATTGAAGTCAATCATTTTTTTGTATTATGATACCATTCTTGGTGAAGGTAGAATGCTGCTCTGCTAGATTACTTTCCACAGCCTTGAACTACATCTCTGTAACTGCATATATGTCAGCATTCCCCAGGGTGAGGAGAGTTCCAGAGAGTGTAATTTCTTGCTTAGATTCCTACCACTGAGCAGTAGTACTTTTAGCTTGGCATTAGAAGAATTTGTTACATTGGTAGGTCTGGTAGTTTGGCACTGCCTAAAAAAAGGCACTATGGGGGTGGCTAATGCCTTGGCCAGCATTCAAAAGCCTAGTGGTGACACATGCAGACCATCTCTGACAAAGCAGTATGATCTGTGAATTGTGTTGTACTGAATGTGGCAGGACAAATAATGGATCCCCTTGGAATGACACCAGTAGCAAAGTCAATTACTGAAGTCAATCATTTTCTGTTTATATTGTGGTATCATTCCTGGTGAGGACAGAATGCTGCTCAATGTGAAGTTAATACCAGCCTATGACAAATATTCAGAGAGGTCCAACATGTCTCTCGTCATATAGTCCAGGGAGGTGCATTTCAGGTCATTCATACGCATGTGGACTACAACTGAGACATACTGATACCTGTGGTTGATTAACCCAACTGCCTGCATGATCTGATAAATTCTGGCCCCTGACCGACAACTGTCTGTAATCTTCTCTTTATCCAACCTGCTGAGGGACTTCTCCATGTGTCTCATAATGGAGTCTCATATGACCAAGATGTTTGAATGTGAGGTGTTTCTCCTTAAGAGCTTGCTTGTGGAGACACTCGGATGTGTAATTTTATTTGTAGTGGTTGGTGTTGACTTGGTTTTGTTTGCAAGTGGTTTCTGACGGCAGCACACAAGAAGCTTCCGAGGTTCTGGTAGTTACTTGTGAGTACCTCTGCATCTGTGTGTTTATGTGCTGAGACCTTATTTAATGAGGGAAATGATGTGTGTGCATGTGCTGACAACCTGTTTATCATTTGATTTGTCCATATGCAAGAGTCATGTCTCAATTTTCATAGTGTAACTCCATTTCTCACATACTGTGTGTTCTTGTTTCAGGATTAAGTGGTTGCCAAAGTAAAATTTCAGAGTTAATCCTGTTATATAAAGAATCATCATCTGTATAAAGTTGCGGTCCATATATAGGAACCTCATTACCACATAGGATTATGACAACATAACGAGTGTGTTACATGTTCAAGACGTGACATCAAGAAATTCATCTGAAATGCAGAGTGAAGTGAAGTTCAGGTAGTGAATCTTGACTGTCATGTTGAGGATGTAGCACAACTAAGTTATGATCAGACAGACAATCATAATTCTTTGCAGTACGTGGAGCTATAGATGCTCAAGATTACTATTAGTTAAAAAAGAGTGCAGTGTTTCACAGCTTTGAAATTCATAAAACACTTAGTGTGGCCACACAGACAGTGTCCAGAAGTTAAGCATCAGTGGCTTTAAAAGCTGTTAGACACCTCACTTTGAATTTTTTTTCTGAAAAAAAATGAAGTATATAACAGCTTTTAAATCTGTTCTAGCTTTTTACCACAGTTCTGTGGTGGCTAGCACTGACTGCTGTTATGTTCTAGTCTAGAGCAACCCTAGGTCCTAGACATTTAACCTTTGTCATAACTGAAGTCATAATTAGATTATGCAGACAGACTTTCAGATGCCAACTACAATAATCTATACACTGGAACCACAAATCAATGGTTCTGTTCAATGGAGTATTCGGTTTTTGCTGGCCATTATTAAATCACTATGCAAGTAAATGCTGAAGTATAGAAGAATGTGAAAATTCCAATTATTATAGCAAATACATAAGGAAAGTGCTAAATAACAAAATCATTGCCGAATTTTAAACTAAAGGAACAGTATTATCCTAGCCACAATTCATATTCCCTCAACAGCCAGTAAATATGAAGCAGTAGATTGAGAAAAGTTCAGATTAATATGGATTTAAAGTGGCCACTTCTCAGCTGTTCTTCCACTTGCGTGCCTTCATTTTTTAATAATAGTGCAAATCCAAAGGTTATATGGCTCATACATTTAAGGTTACATTGTTCCCCAATTTTCTCTGGCTCAGTTTAATTGTGTTCACCTTCTTTAGCATATCTAGTCACAATTCAAGCCTCTGCTAATGCAAAAAGGAGCTTCCCTCTGAATATATTGCTGTTACAGTATCAATTTTTCTCTTTAATCTTAAAATTCCTCAGTTTCCTTCAAATTATTCTTGTTATGCTTATGGTACCCCATTGACTTGGTGATCACCCTCCATTGGTCACAGACATCTAGGGTGTCAGCTCCAACTCTCTGGTTCAGGTTACCTCCTTCATGGAACAGCCACTTATTGGCCTTTTTCATATACAATTAAATCCACAGCTGCACTCTCTTCTTAAGAAGCTCAAAATAGTCGGAGGTAACTAGTTCCTAAGTTTGCAGTTGTATCCAACACTAAAGTCCTCCCATGAAATTCACAGATTCATAGACTGTTACTAGGCTAATGACCCAGGGGGACCTTTATAAGCCTAGCCATGTTTTCCTGAAAGAATAATGATGAACTTTATCCAAATAGAACATTGAGGGCCAGGCATTTATAAGCTACCTCTGTCCAGAAGGGATGTAGGTGCCGGGCCCACTGTAAATTTCCTATTCCCCACCCACTTGTCCAGGTTATGCTTAAACTGGTTCATAGACAAACTCAGCTTCACATGGATGGGAAGCCTGTTCCATAGGAGGGGCAGTCTCTGGGACAAATATCTGTCTCTCCAGCATGTTCTGTTTAAGTTATAGACAAAGTTCAAGTCCCTAAACCTTTTATTTCTGGTACTCTTTGACTTATGAATATGTAGGAGATTCATAAGTGTGGAGTTTGTGGATGCCTTGTAAGCCAAGTCTAGATCATCCCTCAGCAGTTTATAGGAGACTGAGTAGAGGGAAAGGGCTTTAAGGCACTCTGCATAAGTTGTTATGACTTGCATTCTTTTTGTAAGGAACCTTTGAGGTTGCTCTAGTTGCTGCATATGTCTGGTCAGTTACATACCAAAGGGAGCATTGTACTCTATAACTGGTCTCATAAGGGCAGAGTATAGTGGGATAATGACCTTTTTGGACCTAGATGCCACACCCTTACGTATAAGTTGTGCAACATAAAAGGATTTCCTCACAGCTGTGGCCACATGGTGGTCGAAGGAAAGCCTACTGTCGACGTGCATACCCAGATCCCTGACCACAGGGTCGACTCTTAGGGGTGTATTATCAACATGGTAATTAGCAAAGATGGTTGACTACCTAAAGGGTACAATTATGCATTTCTTAGCACTGAGTTTAAGACCATGGCTTTGGCACCATTTGTTAGTCAGAGATAGACCTTCTTAAAGAATGCTAGTGTCTGCAGGGGAGTTGATGATAACTCCCAGCTTGCAATCATCTGCAAACTTAGTCAGCCATAAACCGCCAGCATTTGCTTCCATTTCAGCAAAATAGATGACAGAAAGGAGTTGGCCAATACTGAGCCCTGGGTGACTCTGCTAGTGACTGGCCTCTTGGTGGAGGTTGCCTCACCTATATTGACCACCTGGGTCCTATCAGTGAGCCAGGTGGCTATCCATCAGGTGATAAAAGGGTGTATACCTAAATTAGTGGACTTGCCTATAATGGCTGAGTGAGGTTTTGTATCAAAAGCCTTGGTCAGGTCAAGGTAAGCTGTGTGCACTGTCTTACCTTCATCAAGTGCTTTGGTGACCCTCTCAAAAAAGTCTACCAAACGTAATAGGCATGCCCTTCCTTTAACAAACCTGAACTGTGATGGATCCATCATTTGCAGTTTGCCTATGTCCTCATTTATCATGACCTCATCTTTGCAAGGGAATGACTGTAGCCATCTTCTATTCCTTGGACACAAAACCTGACTGAAGGCTCCAGTTGAAAACTGATTCAAGTGGACCAGCGGGATCATGTTTCATGCTATTTATTAAACATCCTTGGATGCTATCGGGGTCCATTAATGCAGTGATTTTGGCCTTGGAAAATGCATTAATAACCTGTTCCCTAGTAATGGTCGGAGGATTGTGTTATGCGGTATTTCCATTGGACTATAGTGGGGAATTGGGGGAGAAATTTGATCTAAACCTGTCAGCCAAAAGTTGGCAATGGCCTCCAATTCAGTGTGGGGGATGCCATTTACAATACTTTCTGCAAATTGTTGTGCATTTCCCCTGAGGTTATGGACATAGCTGTAGAAAGCATAATGGACTAGGCCTGCTGAAAATGATGAAACTCATAAGGCAACACACCACACAGTCAAACATTCTAATTATTGGGGATTCCATTGTAAGACATACTGATGCCCCCCTTACCAGGCTAAACAAAGAGAAGATCACAGTGAGCTGTCTGTCTGGAGCCAGGATTACCAGATCACACATATAGTTAGATATTTAAACTACAAGTACCAGCATGACACAGTCATACTTCATGTGGGAGTAAATGACCTGAAACATACCACACTGGACTATATGAAGAGATACATGATGGAGCTCACTGAATATGTATCCCAGGCGGGTTTGAATCTAGTCTTGAGTAGCATCTGACCTTCACCAATGATGATGCCACAATACCAGCAAAAAATGATTAACTTCAACAATTGGCTTTGTTTCTGGTGTCATTACAAGAGGATCTAATATCTATCAGTCTGGGGAGACATGATCAACAAACCATGATGCTTTGCCAGAGATAATTTGCATCTGTCACCACTTGGCTTTCACATACTGGCAAAAACTTTATCGAACCCCATAGTTCCTTTTTTATGTGATGCCAAATTATTAAACCCTCCAGTGTAACAAAAGTTACTCATGACTACCTAAAGATACTGCTGCTAAACATTAGGAATTTAAATAAAAACTGCATTCCCTGAAAGCATTCCTTACCCTGGAGAATGCAGACATATCTGCAGTCACAGAAACATGATTCAGAACCATAGAAAGCACTCCCATTATCAAAGGCTACAATGCCTTTCATACATTTCAATCGACCTCAGCTCAGGATAAAACAAAGGGAGGAGGTGTCTCAGTGTTCATAAATGACAAGTACACTGCTAGACTGGTGCAACAACATGACTTGCTTGAGTTGCTCCATGCTCAGCTAACCATAGGTGCAACCCCCTTTCATATCCTTTTTAGCTACTGATCCCCTAAGATTAGTCTGGAAAACCACTCATCCTACCAAAACCTACTGGTATCTCTTAACATTCAGCTTAACACCATACTTATGGGTGACTTCAACTACTTCTCCATAAATTGGAAGACTTATATGACCCATTATTCACTTGGTCAGAGGTTGTTGGACCTTGTCTACGCAAACACCCAAGAGTAACTAGTTAGCTCCCAACTAGAAGTACAATATCCTAGACCTAGTGCTCATGAACATGGGGGGGATGCTGCTCTCTCCCATGCATTAACTCCTCCCTGGTACAATCTGACCACAAAATGATCTTCTTTAGTATTAAAATGAACCTAAAATCCCCATCAAACTCCAAACCTGTTAAGAACTTTTCTAAGGTCAATTACCTCAAACTAAGTGACAGCTTATTAAACTTCCAAGCCCCTCTGAACCCAGATGACACTGAGGCCTAGTCTGAGCTGTACACAAAAGCATTATTCTAAGCCTTTTGGTTTAAGCACTTGGGCTTCAGACCAATTGTTTTGCATTAGAAAGGTTTGTGGTCTGCACTGTTGTGGCAGGACAAGTAGCTTACATCCTCCTAAGTTGGGAACTGCTGATTGAAGGCTCAGTGTCTGTTATTCTAAAAGTGTATTAGTTTTGGTTTAAGCACTTGGGCTTCAGGCCAGTTATTTTACATTAAGAAGGATCGTGGTCTGCACTCTTCTGGGAGGAGAGGCTGGACTCTGCCCTTCTGAGATGGGAATTTCCAGTTAAAGGCTTATAGTGCCTGCATATTTGAACTGTTTCTTACTGAAATTGGTGCGCCTTGTTTGCTGTAGCATAGACTAGATCCAGGCCTGCTGAATTTAGCTTTGTTTGCATAACTTGAGCACTAATCCAGGACTTCTTAAAAGTATTCAATTGTATTTATTACTGCTTGGTAGTAACCTGATTAAAGTGTAGCTATCATTCTAAGGCTTTTGGTTTAAGCACTTGGGCTTCAGACCAGTTGTTTTTCATTAAGAAGGTTTGTGGTCTGCAATGTTTTGGCAGGACAGGTAGCTTACATCCTTCTAAGTTGGGAACTGCTGATTGAAGGCTCAGTGTCTGTTATTCTAAAAGTGTATTAGTTCTGGTTTAAGCACTTGGGCTTCAGGCTAGTTATTTTACATTAAAGTTTGTGGTTTGCACTCTTGTGGAAGGAGAGGCTGGACTCTGCCCTTCTGAGATGGGAATTTCTGGTTAAAGGCTTATAGTGCCTGCATATTTGAACTGTTTCTTACTGAAATTGGTGTGCCTTGTTTGCTGTAGCACAGACTAGATCCAGGCCTGCTGAATCTAGCTTTGTTTTTATAACTTGAGCACTAATCCAGGCCTTCTTTTTGGAGAAGGTTCCCCTGCACCCCAGTGGCAGGAGTGTGCAGTTAGAACTTGTCTGATTGAAGACTACAGGAACAGGGCTCAGTTTTAAGATTTTTTAACTGGTTAATAGGGGAATTTGTTTAAAAGCCTTTTCTGATTGCATGTAGTCATCTAAAGCTGTCTTAAGTGTATTTTTTACTGTTTGTAGTCATTTAAAGCTGTTTAAGTGTATTTTTTTACTGATTTTGCCTTATCTTTTCAAAATTTTTTCTCCTTGTTTCCCACCTTTCTAAGCTAGTATAGTCCAGTTTTCATGCTAGTGCTGAATTCAGGGCTGTGTTACAATTTTCTGAGTTGCCCATACCTTACTTGGATAGAGGGAGGTTTCTCTGTTCACCTGTGAGAGAGGGAGCTTTTAGCAGCCATCTGTCCCTGGAGGAGTGGTTCCAGCCCAGAAGTTAGTAGTTTATAGGACATTTTGGGCTAATTTCTATCTCTTTCATTTCCCTGCTGTAAAAAATGTGTTTGCACAGTTTTGCACATCCGGGCAGCGCCGGTTAGCTAGGGCTAAATTTATCCCAGCTCCACCAAGTCTCCTCTTCAGTTTTTCCCTTGAAAGTAGTCTAACTCTCAACCTAAGCACTTAAAAAGCATCCTACAGTCCAGTACTTGCTCAGACCTAATAGCAAGCACTTATATACCTTGACACTTGATTGCCCAGCAGGGCAAGGCTCATTATTCACCCCTCACCAGCCAAGCAACTAAGCAGCTCACCCTACTATTCAGGCATGACCAAAGGGCAATTTCAGGTATACTCTCCAGTCCAGCAGGTGAACCTGGGTATCCTGAGGCAATGTTACAACTGCCTCATGTACACAGACAACCCTCTCCTCCTACCACAAAACATTAACATATGCGAGTGATGCAATTATATAGCTAAATTGGAGGCTAAGCTCTCTCCACCCAAGACTGGAACAGGCAGTCATGAGGAGAAGGTTAACACTTGCACCACACCTCCAGCCTCACATAGACCTACTATACCAGCACTGGCAAAAAATACACATAAATACTCAAAATCATACTCAGAGGCTCTAAATAAAAACCTGCAAAAGCATCACAGACCTCCAAAGCAGACACCCAAAAAACCTGCACCTCCCATCACAAACCAGACAACACATAAAACACAAAATCAGTGTGCCACACAATCATAGCCCTTAAGGCAAAATAACATACCTAACACACTAGTGATAGGCAACTCTATAGTCAGGCACACTGACGTCCCACTCACTAGGCTGGACAAGGAGAAGGTTACTGTTAGCTGCCTGTCGGGAGTCAGAATCTGCCACATAACACAAACACTCAGGTCACTCCAGAGCAAGTACAAACATGACTCTGTCATTGTTCATGTTGGTGTGAATGACCTGAGATGTACCTCCCTGGACTACATGAAAAGAGACATGGAAGAGCTCTCTGATCATGTAGTCCAGGCGGGTATGACCCTGACCCTGAGTAGCATCCTGCCCCCACCAAGAATGATACCGCAGTATAAAGAAAAAATGATCAATTTCAACAATTGGCTAAGCTTCTGGTGTCATTCAAAGGGGATCCAGTGTCTATCAGCCTGGGATGACATGCTCAACAGGCCTCATTGCTTCGCAAGAGATGGCTTGCACCTGTCACCCCCTAGGCTTTCGAATACTGCCCAAGGCTCTTGCTGCCCCCATAGTGCCTTTTTTAGGCAAGGCTCAAAAGTCAAACCCACCTCCATAAACAGTACGAATAAAAAAATGAGGGTTATGCTGCTCAATGCCAGGAGTTTAAATCTCAAAATGCACATGCCCAAAGCACTCCTCAGTATGGAGAACATTGACATCTGTGCAGTAACTGAAACCTGGTTCAAGGCTCCACAGAGCACCCCAGCACTACCGGGCTACAACTGATACCACACATTTCGGCCACAGAACATGGACTGAAACACAAAAGGAGGGGGTGTATCCATATTCATCAAGGATACCTACACCTCCAGGTTAGTGGCGCAGCATACCGCCGAGATCATCCATGTGCAACTAACATCAGGCAAATCTGCAATGCAAATTCTGGCCTGCTACAGTTCACCCTCCATGACCCAGGACCACCACTCCACCTTTCTGGAGACACTGGAAAACATGAAGATCCTACTGAACACCCTGATATTGGGCAATTTCAATTACCCTACCATTAACTGGGAAAACGTCTCAAGCACAAACTCCCAGGTACAGTGCTTCCTGGAATTTATCAACTCAAATGCCCTGGATCAGCTGGTAAACTCCCCTACCAGAGGTGAAAGCATATTGGACCTGGTCATCACCAACATGGGCGACAAGTGTTCCACACCAGAGGTCAACCCATCACTGGTTAGATCAGACCATAAACTAATCACTCTGGATGTCCACACCACACTGCCACCTCCAACAAAGGAAACCACAGTGAAAAACTTTTCTATAGCAAACTTCACCTTACTTAAGGCGAGGTGGTAAGTTTCACAGCCCCTACGCTAAAGGATAACAGTGTCCAAGATGCAGGAACCTTTACAAATGCACTCTATGAGCACCTACAAGAATGCATGGATCATGCCATCCCTAGCAAAACCAAGACTCACTCCCCTAAGAGAAGGAAACCAGTCTGGTGAACCCCTGCCATAAACAAGCTATACAATAAAAGGAGGAAACTAGTACAGAAAAAAAAGCAAATCCCAAGAAGGAAAGACATCCCTGATCAGTATCAGTAAGAAACTAAGGTCCCTCATAAAATCCTCCAAGGCTAACCTCAAAAGAAAAATAGCCAAGGATTCGAAAGATAACCACAAAGCCTTCTTTAGCTATGTCAAGAATCTAAGTGGCAACTCGTAGATATGCTCTGAGCTAGTGCAAAATAGCACAAAATATACTGAACCCACTGATATTGCCAACATCCTGGCAGATAGATTCAGTGCAAACTTCATCCCCCCCCTCACCCCCAAAAGGTCCCACAACAATACCGGAAAAGTGTAGTGTCCCAGAAATCACAGACGCACAGGTAAAAACAGCCCTTTCAAAAGCCAAAACCACAGCGTCAATGGGGCCAGATGGTGTCCCATGCTGCGTCTTGCACGAACTACAGAACGAACTTACCCCCCCACCTAAACACACTGTTCAACCTCAGCCTCTCCATAGGCTATGTGCCCATTGAATGGTGCACGGCAACGGTTATTCCGCTCCACAAAGGAGGGGCCACAACTGACCCTGGTAACTGTCGCCCCATAAGTCTGGAAGGCTATGGAGCGCATCATCATGGAACTCATTAACAAAGACATTGGGAACCGCCAAACACTTGACCTGACCCAGTTTGACTTTGTTAAGGGCAGATCATGCCTACTAAACCTGGTTGACTTCTTCAAGACAGTCACCAAGGCCATAGATGATGGGAAGGTAGTTCCCACAGCCTACCTTGACCTCACCAAGGCTTTTGACACCATTCCCCACTCGGGAGTTATGGAAAAACTCACCAGCCTGAACATAAACCCCTACGACACGAAATGGGTTGCCAACTGGCTTACAGACAGAGCTCTGAACTGATAATGACTGTTAAGAATAGCGAGCTCCTTGTCCGATGCTAAACCAGTCACAAATGGTGTCCCACAAGGCTCAGTCCTGGGACCGCTACTGTTCGGCATATACTTCTCAGAAGTACAGGCAAACACAGGAGGACTATGGCTAACCAAGTTTACCGATGACTGCAAACTGGGAGCCATAATTGACTCTCTGGCTGACATGGACATTCTCCAAAAGGGCCTTACTGAGACAGACACCTGGTGTCAAAGTCAAGGTCTCAAGCTAAATGCAAAAAAATGCATATTCATCCCATGTGGGAAAAACAAAACACCCATGAATTACCACATAGGTGGCAGCCCCAGAAGAGGTAATAAGAGATCTGGGGACCCAGGTAGATAGTAATCTCTCCTTTGACAATCTTATTGCCAAAATAGTTAGGGAAGCTTTCTATGTAGCCCATCTAATTACTAAAGGGTTCGCATCTAGAAATAAAGAGGTTATAGTGCCCTTCTACTCGTCACTCATCAGACCCATCATAGAGTACAATCCCCCGTTTGGGATGTACCTCACAAGACACTTCCAACAGCTGGAAAGACCACAAAAGTACCTCACCAAGAGGATTACTGGTCTCAAACATATGTCCTATGCAGCCCGACTGGAAAACTTCAGCTGTACTCAGTGGCATATCGCTTACTCAGAGGTGATCTCTGCCTGACTTACAAAGCCATGTCCAATTGATGGACATGCTCCACCTAAAGAAATCAAAGTCACCACGAGCCACTCGCTCTAGAGAGCTAAACCTCGCCACAACAATAAATAGAACATGCTGGAGGGATAGATTCCTGTCACAGAGACTCCCCATGCTTTGGAACAAAATTCCTAACTACATTAGGCAGAGCCCCTCACTAACACTCTTCAAGAGAAACCTTGACGAGTGGATGGGTAATAGAAAATGCACCCCTGGGATCACTTCATTGGCTCTTCTTGACAGAGGCTCAGTTAATTAATCAATGGGGCAGCGAAAGCTGACACACTCTGGCTAGGCTTATAAATGCCCTCGGGCAGATAGCCTAGTACCTACCTATGAACCTATTATACAACCACATTCATAGCTGCAAAGAGGAGGCAGTACCTGTTGAGGCAAACCTATGATTACTGGCAAAAATAAACAACCCTGGTGGACCCCTAGCACAAATAGGCTATTAAATAGAAGGACAAAAATAACCTCCAAGAAGGAATAGACAAAACAGTGCAAAAAGACACTCACCAGTCCAAGCAAACAAACTAGAGAGCTGGTCAAATCTGCCAGATTAAACTATGAGGCAAAAATAGCCTCCCTGGTGAAAGATGACCATAAGGCTTTTTTAAATTATCTTCATAATCTCAGGGGAAATGCTCAGCAATGTGTCAAGTTAATCACGAATGGCAACACTTACACCCAGCCTGAAACTGTAGTAAAACTTCTGGCTGACAATGTCTGTTCAAACTTCTCCCCCCATCACCTCCTATCACACCCAAAGTAATACCTGCAACCATTCCGCTACCAGTCATTATGAGGGAACAGGTCCTTACTGAACTTGCTAAAGCCAAAAACACAGCCTCCATGGGTCCAAGCTATATTCTAGGATGCCTCTTAAATAGCTTAAAACAGAATCTATCAGGGCCACTAGAAAACCTCTTTAACCACAGCCTTCAGATAGGTTTTGTCCCAGAGAAAAGGAGGACTGTAACAGTCATCCTCTGCACAAGAGGGGCCCATCAACTTACTCAGGGAACTACAGACCCATAAGCTTAACCAGTCTTATCTGCAAGACCATGGAGAGAATTATCAAGGACCTAATCAGTAATGACATAGAAACTCTCCAAAAACTGGACCAGACCAATTTGGCTTTGCCAAAGGGAGGTCTTGCCTGCTCTATCTTGTGGACTTCTTTGAGAAAGTCACCAGGGCCATGGATGAGGGTAAAATGGTACACACCGCTTATCTATACCTGGCCAAAGCTTTAGACACAATCCCCCACTTGGGGATCATAGATAAACTTAATGAGTTAGGCATAAACCCCTATATCATCAGACACTGTTAGGACACATGTTGTCCAGATAGGTGAATCCTCTTCCGATAAGAAACCTGTTACTAGCGGTGTCCCACAGGGCTCATTGTTGGAACCCTCATGTTTGGTATATACTTCTCTGAAGTGAATGCCAATATTGGGGACCTCTGGCTCACTAAGTTCACTGATGACTGTAAGCTGGGAAAAATCATTGAATCCCAAAATGATGTTGACATCCTAAAAACAGGCCTAAAAATGACTAACAACTGGTGCCAAAATCATGGTCTGAGACTAAATGCTAAAAAATATGTTATCACTCTCTTTGGTAAATCAGATATCCCTACAAATTATAATATTGATAGCACACCCCTAAAAGTAGACCCAGTGGTGAGGGACCTAGGAACACAGATAGACAGTAACCTAAACTTTGACCACTAGGTAGCTACAGTAGTGAGGAAATCCTTCTGTGTGGCTCAAATTATAAAGAAAAACTCCAACACGTAGCAGAAAATAAATGCCAACCATGGAGATGGAAAGCCAAAACACTTTAATTCACATGTCCTGGTACCTCGGCAATTCACCTTCAGTGGAACAATGCATCAAATAAAACCCATCTCCTTAAATACAAACACATAAACTCATTAATCTATCAACCGATTATGAAATATTTGATTGAAACTTTTTCTTACTTAATAGCTTTGCAAGACATTTTAGTTCCTTTTTTCATAAACATACCCATAAATATACTGCTTAAACACTCATTTAACAATGAAAATTCACATTATTCAACATTTAAACTATGCAATGTAAATAAATAAGTAAATAAATGTAAATGAATGAATAAATAGTAAAAACTACTTCAAACGTGATATTATACACAAAACAGCATTTAATAATGCTGAATATTTTTTAAATACAAAATATTAAATGCAAAACTTTCTCATAAAGCAAGATAATTTCAAAATATAAATCTATATAATACAAAAATACAAAATACAAAATGCAAAATATAGAAATATAAATATGAATATAAATTTCATAAGACATCATATGATATTTCATAAAGATAAACCAATATCTAAATTCAAGCCCCCTGGATATAGAGTGTGATAATTGAGAATCAGCCCTAATGAAAATGTCACATATTCACAAGAAAAATTATACAAGGGTTGTGTGTTCCATGGACCTGAACCTTATTTGTGACTCTAACAGAACACGCTGGAGAGACGGATTCATCTCCCAAAGGCTATCTTTTCTATGGAATAAACTTCCCATCTTCATAAAACAAAGCCCTGTCACTCTCTTCAAAAGGAATTTAGATAAATGGATGTGGAACTGTAAGTTCGCTCATGGGGTACTGTCCATGTCCCTTATGGACAGAGACAGTCTGTAAAATGTTTCAGGGCATCAACACCCAAAGACCCACTGCCCTGATACTACCCCATCCATATAGGGAATTAAGATATAATATTGTCATATCCTGGGTATTATTAGCTAGGCTTGTAAAGGCTCTTGTGCCATTAGCCTAGTAATCACCTACAAACTTATGACACTAATAGTTACCCTTCATTTCAAATATCCTAGGTAAGAAACTCCTGCTGTGGCTCTTTAGTAAGAAGCACATAAAAAACAGTCTCTGTACCCAACACCTCTGTGAGGGAAGATCCCAGGCAAATTCATAAAATGCGCAGATTAGACAAAGCAAAGAGAACATGGAAAAACAAGTCCAGAATTGTAGTTTCTTCTGCTCTTCAACGGTATGAGCACCAAAATGAACACAAAGGGTACACATTCATCCACTTTAACCACAAAGCTGATTGTCATGTTTTCTATCTATCTATCTATCTATCTATCTATCTATCTATCTATCTATCTAGCTAGCTAGCTATATACACACAGCTGTATTTAAGTGCTAAACAGTCAATGCATGTCTGAACCAGAAACAGGAAAAGATTGCTTAGTCCACAGATGTAATCATCTCTGTCTACTCCACATGATAGAATATAATGATCTCATCGCATGTATCCTTCGAAACACATGATCCAACTCAAAAGGAAAAAAAACAATATTTCTTCATTTAGGATGTCAAGGCTTGAGTTCAGTGAACCATACAGAATACCTTAAATCCCTAACTTTCTTTTTCACCTCCTACAGACTACTAAATGGAGAGTTCTGTCTAGCCTATGTGGCCTCGAATTAATTGATCCTTCATGATCTCCGTCCCATATTCGCAAAACTGGTAACACCATGAACACCCAGACAAGTGACCTAAGCCTCCATAGCAAGATAAACAGAACTTATTGGCTGGATTGATACACCTCTCAAAAAATTCTTTACCTCTAGAACAGACTTCTTTATATAAAATTACGTAGCTTCCTAACCCTCTTCAAACACAACCTAGATGCATAGAGGGGTACTCATAAATTCATCCCAGTCTTGACACCTTAATTCATTCAGTATATTGATTAGTACCAAACTGCGAGATTTGCAGTAACTAGGCAGCAGAATAAGCTTAGTAATAACATAAGAACATATGAACTTCTGAACAGCTTTTAACAGAAAATTAAATCTTCAAAAGTACAACAGCAGTAAGAACATACATAGTTTAGTATAGCTCATCTCCTTCTAGGTGCTCCATGTAAAGATAGCTGCAGGATTTAATTAAGGATGTGTTCAAAAACAGATTCACCTGGATTCCAATTAAAATGCTCGTCACAGTGTACAGTTTACTTTGAACATTATATGTCTACCAGGTTTAACCATTTAATATCCACTATATCTACTCACCCTGCCTTATGATAAGAATCCTCTGTATAAAACTTTATTTTAGTACAAGAAAATATTTGAATCAATAGTAAAGATATTTGAAAATGTTTTTCATGTATCCACATTTATAAGCTATCTGTCATTAGTTTAACATTTCATTGCTTCAGTTTTCTGACTATTAAGGAAGGGACAGAGTATCAGATATCTGGTGAAAGCAGAGTACTCTCTTGCTCACTCCCATGAGTAAGGTTTAAACACTAGAACAACCATTAAAATAAATAGGGTACAACCTTATATGGTTGATAGGCAAAAATGAAAAACAGGCAAATATCTAAAATGCCTGTCATATTTCACAGTAGGTGCGGTTAATGGTTCTTCATGGCAGAGTTTTCAACTTCTCTGCTTAAGCATCATGCACAAAAGCAAAAAGATTGAGGTGACAATAGTTCAAAATCAGGGATATTTTTTAATTATTACTCTCACTCTCTTAAAAGTTACTAGAAGAGTATGATTTGTATCAGTAGGCATTTTCTGAACAATAATATGTACAACATTCTAAAGTCTGGCATTACTGACTGAATTTAGTCCTTAGCTATTTACCAGATAATTAAATATTTTATCAGGCCAAGTGCAAATATTTGAAGTAAATTAGGGATAGTTGAAAGCATACTTCATGGTCTTTGGTTACAATAAACACAGCTTTCATAACTACAACCTTTCCAGTTATACAAGAAATCTTTAGTAAAATATGGGTTCCTCTACTGTAATTCTTAGTTGTTTAACTGATGGTTAGGTTTGGTCATATAAAAGGTTAATTTCATGTCTTCTTCATCTATCTGGAGTAGTCTTAATAGATGAAAGCACTCTTACTGTTGATTTTATATTCACAGCAAAGTGAGCATTTATTATGAAATTTAGTGCTCCAATCTTTAATTTTAAGGAAATCCAGCATTAGCATTCTTTGTTTTGGTTTCTCAGTGGTTGCAAACAGAGACCTAGGTATATGCACATACTCTATTTGGAAGAGCATGCACCTGAACCAGAAAAAAAAATTCTATGGAATGGGAAAAAACAGTTCACATGTATGGCAGAGCATTAGAGTTCAGGTAATTTCACCAGAGTAAAGATGCAAGTATCTTTTCATACTCTTCGTAACTCTTTGCCTCCATTTCCTAATCATGATGCACACCAGGCCACCATCCTGAGATCTAGCGTAGCATTCCTGGATGAGCCTGATGCAACATTTGCAAAATCACAGAATGACCTTGCTGAGGAATTATGACTTCAGACACCACAATGCACAAACATGACTAGCACTAGTCTTCTGCTATAATACGGCATAAATCTTGGCTCAGTTATTTTAGACCAAACTTTAAAGATGTGGCCAAATACTCTTTGCAAAATTATACCTTTGACAACTAAATGTTTATTTTATTCTGCATGCACCAGTGCATGTACAGAACATCTAATCTCAGTACTTGACTAAGTATATGTTTTTTCTGCAATAGAAACCAAATTGGTATTGCATTTATTCTCTAGAAAAATGTTCTTACAAGATGTATATTTGCATCCCTAAACCTCTTCCAGAGTCTACAGTCTTCAAATCCTTATTTATGTTTCTTGTATTAGCATTTGTTTACTAATGTAAGACACATCACAAATTACCAGTTTCATTCTCAGCATGGGACTAGTCAGAACTGAATTTAGTGAGACATAGCAAGCATGTAATAAAAATACAAATATCTAAAATACCATTAGCACCCTACAAAATATAAAACTATCTTCAATTGCAATATGCATTATTTACAATAAATCAAGATAAATCATATGTAGAAAGTGAGTTGTCTATATGATAATTACAGCTGTGTGTTGTCTAAATAGGAATGATAAGATAGCTGAGTTGAGGGAAAATGTTAGAGTCTGTGAGCAGTTGGAAGGAGATTAAGCAAGAAGTTATGTGTGTGAGAAGTGTAGATTGGTGCAATAAGAACCTCCATAAGAGGGACAGTAGAAATATTAAGTTGCTAATAAGAGAAAGAGAGAGTGATGCAACTTAGATTAGGTGATAATACTATACTTGATGAGAGACAGTGGCATTTAGTTGACGAGAAGAGGTGGGCCTTTAATTGAGTCCTAAATTTTGGGATAAGATGAAGTATCTTTTATTTGTAGGGAAATGCTCTCCTAGAATTTTGCGCCTATTATAGAGAAGCAGTGATCTGTACAATGGAGTTTAGATTTGGGGGTTGCAGTGTGGATGTTATGGTCTCTGAGGCTTAAGAGGAAGGTTGTTTAACTAGTCTAGGTACTTGGAGAGAGAAGGTCTGGTTGAGTAAGGGGTTGAATATTTAGACCCAAGGAAAAGGTCAGCCCTTTGTTGAACAGGGAAACATTTTGCTTTTTTACGATGTTTTACACTAGTGTTTATTGGTAGCACACAGAATAATAAAGCTACAAATTGTACTGGTTATTGTTTGAATGCATGTGAAGTTTGATTTTGCTGCTGAGGCAATGAGTGGGAAGCTCTATTTAAGTTGGGAGAGTAGAATCTCTGTCTATAGCAGTTCTAAAAGTTCTAGTAAAATGGGAGAAGTTTATTGACCAAAAAGAGGAGAGAGAGAACTTTTTTTCTCTGTCTTGTTGAAGGAGAGGGAGAAGTTAAGGGAGAAGTCAAGGTAAATGCCAAGTTATTTAAAAGAGGTAATGTTTTCTATGGGGGTGTTATTGTGATCATAGATATGCAATGACTGTGTTTTTTTAAGTTTTTGTTAGTGCCAAAAATCATAGATTTAGTATTGTTGGAGTGGAGGAGACTTTTGTTGTAGATTTAGTGGATTAGGGCTAAGAAATCTGCTTGCAAGTCTATCGAGAGATTGGATACTACATTGCTTGTATGAAATAGTATCATGTCATCTGTGTGGAGAAGAAGGGGAAGATGAGATAGATAAAGGATAAGTTTATTTACAAAGAATAGATAAGGTGCAAGTATGGAACCTTATGGTACTCCTTTTCGATCACCTGCTAATTGGGAAATCAAGGTATGGATCTTCATAGAAAAGAGGTGACTGATGAGGGAGTTTTGAAACCAAAGTAGGAAATTGGGATTTATGTCTATTTGTAGTAAAAGATAGAAGAGGCAATTGTGGTCACTGAAATCAAAGGCTTTTGTAAGGTCAACAAAGTTAACACCACTGAGCTGGCCTTTGCCCATAGTATGTCATCATCATTATGTTCCTCCCATATGTACCTCAGTAAACAAGTTATCACCCGATAGCAATGTGTGGCACATCTTGTAATAAACTAACATTCTCAAAAATATTGTAGGTGCAGAAGAGACAAAAAAGGTAAATGCTTA
>NC_056735.1:513368041-513383041 GCF_019279795.1 Protopterus annectens
TGAAGCCCCCCACACCCCCCCCTACTTAAATATAACAACAGTAATGTAACAGACACGACCAAGCAATTTCTTTCCCAGGGAAGAATTTGCATATATGCTGCTTTGTCATTTTGCCTTTTTGTCTTTTCAAGTTCGACCAAAACACATTTGAAAGAATGCATCTTCGGTCATCTAATAGGAAGTCATATATATATATATATATATATATATATATATATATATATATATATATATATATATATATATATATATATATATATATATATATATATACACACACACACACACATATTTTTTTTTTCCCCTGAGCAGATCAGTTAGCACTAAGAGCACAATCTAATACGAGATGACTTCTATGTTTGTTTCTGCTTAAGTATTACATACTAAAATATCAGAGTTTAGGCTAGAAATCCAAACAGAAAAAAAATAGATAATCTCAACAACAGAAGAAAAAAATAGATTTTTGTATGCCAAGCAATGAAGGTATCTATGTACAGTATAAGCTCAGGTATTACTTAATGCACTATATAAAACTACACAAAGTCCCAGGGTTATCCAGAAAACAACAATTGGTTAAAGGCAAGCTCTAAGCCTTTTCATTTTTTATGGTTGATTGTTATCACTTCCCCTGTAAACTAGCTTTCAGGATTGAACAGGGCACAAACAAGTCTTGGGGTAATTTCTGGAGCTTACTGTTCACTGAAGAAATTGGATTTGGGCTTAGTCAGTACACAAGGAAGGTCCTGCTGTAATTGTTGCAACTTACAATTTGTTTAAGAAGACAGCTTTTGAACTAGAAAGGGGCACAAAACAACTTCTGTGGAAATCACATTTGATCAACAAAATGGACTGTATGTTTTATTTTTTTTTTTCTGGGCCACGTCACAGAATAGATCACAGTGCAACTGGTGCAGTTCAAATTGTTTCAAAATATGAGTCTTATGCTGGAACAGGTTGTGGGATAAATAATGCTACAACATACAGTTTGGCAAAGAAGCTAACATTAGACAAGGCACAAAACACTTCTTGTTATAATAGATGCAGTTAACAATCTCATGAAACAGGCACCTGGGCTGGAGCAATATGCAAAACAGGCACTTTGCCTGCTTGGTGCAGTTTATAGTTTGTCAATAAAGTTTGCTTTTGGACTTTTATAGAGCCTAGATTAGCACTTGATATAACTGGTGCAGAATATAGTTTGCCAAAGCATTGGTATTTAGTTTATGACTGGCACACAGAACAAAGGTCATTGAAAACTAGGTACATCCAGACAAAAATCTGGATATGTAATCAGCATAACATTTGAATACCAAGTAGTACGTAACTCTTCCTGCATCCAGTAGGAATGTGGGATACTATTCAGAAATACATTTTAAAAATCAGAGAATGGCAAAAATGAATGAAAATTATACGCACATTATTAAAGAGACAGTGTAAAAGCTGTAGACCTTAATGAACTATATTGCAAAATTTTACCAAACAAGGTCATTTAGTTTTGCGTCTGAAAAAGGGAGATGTAAGATGTGTATCCTTTTTTTAAATTATTAATCCCATTACCATATTGGTCAAATAGTATGGTTTCCTGTGGACTAGACACTTTCAAAAATCATGTCTTATGAGGGGGGATTCCAATAATTTTGTGAAGAGGTAAATCTAACCTGAAACTAAGGACATATCCTCCAAAACATAGGTCATAGGTACATCATTTACAGGGGTAAATCAGGCCTGAAATGGGCAGTCCTCCAAAACAAGGACAGTTGAGAGGACTGGAGATGGTCTTTCATTTAACTTCAGATTTTTTAATGGAAAGAGATACAGGATTAAATTTCTGGAGCAAACAAGTCCAGCCTTACAGACTGGCCATGCACTCTAAGATAATTGTGAGAAGTGATGTATGTCAATTAACATTAAAGATAACAGAATATTCTGGAACTATGTCAACAAAGCAAAGACATTCAAAAGAAATATGTAGAAATTTTCATTATTAGTAACGCAATGTGCAACTGAAGCATTTGTATAAAAGAATCAAGTTAACTACATTGTTTTTCAAAGGTTAATGATAAGAAAGACATCAAACCAGAAGATTCCTTCCTTGTCTTTGGATTGTTTCCTCATCATAACTCAGAAAAAAACTAAACCAAATAAAGAAGGGTGGAGAAATCCATACTTAATGTTCTAGAAAAATTATATTAACCTAAAGCAATTGCTATTGTATTTTTTCATTAAAAACATGACTGTTGTAAATCTTCCTGCACATATAAAGTACAATACATATAGAATTTTAAAATGTGACTAGTACTGAGCATGTGACTACTTCATGTGGGAATGCAGCAAATTGTCAGAGACTAAATTTAAATCTTGCTTCTCAAATGTGCACAGATTTGCAATGCAATGCTTTCTACTCAAGGAATGCAATGTCTTTACTCAGACAGTAGCTTATTGTACTCTGCCTTATCCCTCCAGGAGTACAGAACTGCAGAAATAGAAAGAACATCATCCAATTTAAGAACAAATGTGAAAAACATAATCTGATAGTCTAAAAGTAGGTAAAGACAGTTCTGGTTTACTTCTGTAGTCTGCACAAGGGAACTGTTTCCCCAAGACAGAACTCAAGCTAAGACGTGTCAAATTGTGCAACTCCTATTTGGAATTCTGAGTCTGAAGCAGAGCAATAAAAACAAATATATCTTTAGCTTCTAATAGTGAAAGTTCCAGTTAAACTGGTAAGAATTTTTCTACATACAATCTATTAGATTAAATGTATTTTTTATTTTCTTGGTGCAGTTATATAGCTGCTTTTATATTTGATTTACAAAATACATTGTTTAATATTATTTATTTCAAGTAAATCATTTAATTATTTAGTTGTAAATGTTTGTGGCTGGTGATTTATTTACTAATGTAAGTGTCTTTGTGTTAAATTAGTGCACTGTTGATGTCTGGCTTTTACCTTTCAAATAGTTACTGTTCAGGTTATTGCAACCTTGAAAATATCTAATGATTGGTTTTGTTTTTAAGGGTAAACATTAAAAGCAGTTTTATTGACAAATGACACAAGCTATCACATAGATTAAAATCTGGTATTTAGTTTTGGTATGCTGGCGTAGTGTAGCTGATGGCAGTGTTGTCATAAGGAAAGGCAAACATGAATACCACTTAAAAGATATAATTAGCCCCTCCAGCAAAATATTGTATGCTTGTATGTAAAATAAATTTGACAATTTTCAATTACTGTTGATAACACTGCACTGAAAGGCACTTGTCCCAGACTAAGATAGGTGAAATCCTATGGAGCCAGTGATTATAACTCTGATCTGTAGCTATCAAGTTTGAATGGGTGTGGTTGGTGTTTTTAATAATCACATGTTATTGGACATTTAATAATATAATGAAAGCACTATAATACAACAGCAAGTTAAAAGGTAGTAGTGTGCATTTACTTTATGATAAGGTCATTTTCCCCTCACCTGTTATATGATGGTCATGAGTATAATGTGACAGAAGCAACTGACTGTCGTGAGTATCAGGAGTATTCCACAACAGTAAGTTGAAATGTGGGCTTAAAGAGAGAGAAGACAATCTAAATCCATAATATGGCATTGCAGTCTTTCCTTTTTCATTTGGAGTGTGTTCAAACAAGTGCCCAAGAATAGATAAGTCAGAGAAGACTATTAAGATGTTCGTAGGCTCATAGGCAGGTACTAGGTTATCTTTCCGAAGGCATTTATAAGCCTAGCTGGAATGTGTTGGCTTTCACCACACTCTTAAATTAGTTCCCTGTGCCTCTGTCCAGCAGAGCCATTGAAGTGATCCCCGGGGTAAACTATCTGTTTCCCATCCACTCATCAAGGTTTCTCTTGAAGAGGGTTAGTGAGGAGCTTTGCCTAATGTAGATTGGAATCTTGTTCCAGAGCATGGGAAGTCTCTGGGACAGGAATCTATCCCTCCAGCATGTCCTATTTATTGTTGTGGTAAGGTTTAGATCCCTGGAGCGTGTGGCTCGAGGGGATATGGTCTTCTTTAGGTGGAGCATATCCATCAATTCTGGGTTGGACATGGCCTTGTATGTCAGGCAGAGATCACCTCTGAGTAGGCGGTATGCAACCGAATACAGCTGGAGTTCCTTCAGTTGAGCTGCATAGGGCATCTGTTTGAGGCCAGTGATCCTCTTGGTGAGGTACTTCTGTGGTCTTTCCAGCTGTTGCCAGTGTCTTGTAAGGTACATCCTAAATGGAGCATTGGACTCTATGATGGGTCTGATGAGTGATGCGTACAGGGGCACAATGACCTCTTTTTATCTGGATGCAAGCCCTTTTGTGATTAGGTGGGCCACATAGAAGGATTTTCTAACCACTTTGGCAATGTGATTATCAAAGGAGAGATTACTATCTACTTGGGTCCCCAGACCCCTTATTGCGTCTTCTGTATTTAGGGGGCTACCACCTCTGTGGTAGTTTGTGGGTACTTTGTTTTTTCCAAAGGGGATGGCTATGCACTTTTTGGCATTTAGTTTGAGGCCATGGTTTTGACACCAGCTGTCTGTCTCAGTGAGACCCTTTTGGAGGAGTCAATTATAGCCCCTAGTTTGCAGTCATCTGCAAACTTGGTCAGCCATAGTCCTCCTGTGCTTGCCTGTACCTCTGAGAAGTATATGCTGAACACAATCCTGGGACTGAGCCCTGGGGAATGCCACTTGTAACCGGTTTAGAGTCAGACCTAACTCCTGCAACTCTAACCATGTGGGTTCTGTCCATGAGTCAGTTGGCAGCCCATCTTGTGACGTAGGGGTTTATGTTCAGGCTGCTGAGCTTATCTATAATACCTGAATGGGGAATGGTATTGAAGGCCTTTGTGAGGTCTAGGTAGGCTGTGTGGACCATCTTTCTCTCTTCTATAACCTTGGTAACTGTTTCAAAGATGTCCACCAGGTTTAGGAGGCATGATCTGCCCTTAACAAAGCCGAACTGGGTAGGGTCCAGTGTTTGGAGGTTCCCATTGTCTCTGTTAATGAGATCCATAATGATGTACTCCATAGCCTTGCAGACCAAGCTAGTCAGGCTTATAGGGCGATAGATCCCGGGGTCTGTTGTGGCTCCACCTTTGTGCAGCGGAATAACTGTTGCTGTGTGCCACTCTATGGGCACGTAGCCTGTGGAGAGGCTGAGTTTGAACAGTGTGTTAAGGTGAGGGGTTAGTTCATTTTTGAGCTCATGTAGGATGCAGCCTGGGACACCACCCGATCCCATTGATGCTATATCTTTGGCTTTGGATAAGGCTGTTGTAACCTGAGTGTCTGTGATTTCAGGGGCACTACATTCCTCTGGTATAGTTATGGGCCCTTTTGGGGTGAGAAGGGGGTGAAGTTTGCACTGAACCTGTCTGCCAGGATGTTGGCTATATCAGTCAGTTCAGTGTATTTTGTGCCATTCTGCATTAACTCTGAGCAGACCTGAGGATTGCCACTTAGATTCTTGACATAGCTAAAGAATGCCTTGTGGTTATCTTTGGAGACCTTAGAAATTTTTCTTTTCAAAGCTAGCCTTGGATGATTTTATGAGGGATCATAGTTTCTTGCTGATACTGATCAGGGATGTCTTCCCTTCTTGGGATTTTACTCTTTTCAGAACTAGTTTCCTCCTTCTCCTTCTATTGTATAGCATGTTTATGGCAGGAGTCCACCAGACTGGTTTCCTTTTCTTGGAGGAGTGAGTCTTGGTTTTGGGATGGCATGATCCATGCATTCATGTAGGTTCCCATAGCATGCATTAGTAAAGGGTTCTGTCCATGAGCCAGTTGGCAACCCATCTTGTGAAGTAGGGGTTTATGTTCAGGCTGGTGAGCTTATCTATAATACCTGAATGGGGAATGATATCAAAGGCCTATGCGATGTCTAGGTAGTCTGTGTGGACCACCTTTCTCTTTTCTATAGCCTTGGTAACTGTCTCAAAGAAGTCCACCAGGTTTAGGAGGCATGATCTGCCCTTAATAAAGCCGAACTGGGTAGGGTCCAGTGTTTGGAGGTTCCCAATGTCTCTGTTAATGAGATCCATAATGATGCACTCCATAGCCTTGCAGACCAAGCGAGTCAGGCTTATAGGGCGATAGTTCCCGGGGTCTGTTGTGGCTCCACCTTTGTGCAGCAGAATAACTGTTGCTGTGTGCCACTCTATTGGCACATAGCCTGTGGAGAGGCTGAGTTTGAACAGTGTGTTTAGGTGAGGGGTTAGTTCATCTTTGAGCTTGTGTAGGATGCAGCCTGGGACACCGTCCGATCCCACTGATGCTATATTTTTGGCTTTGGATAAGGCTGTTTTAACCTGAGTGTCTGTGATTTCAGGGGCACTACATTCCTCTGGTATAGTTATGGGCCCTTTTGGGGTGAGAGGAGGGTGAAGTTTGCACTGACCCTGTCTGCCAGGATGTTGGCTATATCAGTCGGTTCAGTGTATTTTGTGCCATTCAGCACTAACTCTAAGCAGATCTGAGGATTGCCACTTAGATTATTGACATAGCTAAAGAATGCCCTGTGGTTATCTTTGGAGTCCTTAGCAATTTTTCTTTCAAAGCTAGCCTTGGATGATTTTATGAGGGATTGTAGTTTCTTGCTGATACTGATAAGGGATGTCTTCCCTTCTTGGGGTTTTACTCTTTTCAGAACTAGTTTCCTCCTTCTCCTTCTATTGTATAGCTTGTTTATGGCAGGGGGTCCACCAGACTGGTTTCCTTTTCTTGGAGGAGTGAGTCTTGATTTTGGGATAGCATGATCCATGCATTCATGTAGGTTCCCATAGCGTGCATTAGTAAAGGATTTTGCAGCTTAGACAGCGTTATCCTTTAGCATGGGGGCTTTGAAGCTTTCCACCTCGGTCTTAAGTAACATGAAGTTTGCTTTTGAAAAGTTTTTCACGGTGGTTTCTTTGACTGGGGGTGGGGGCAGAATGTGGATATCCAGAGTGATTAGTTTATGGTCAGATCTAACTAGCAAGGGTTAACCTCCATTGTGGAACACCGGTCGCCCATGTTGGTGATGACTAGGTCTAATATGTTGTCATCTCTGGTAGGAGTGTTGACTACTTGATCCAAGGTGTTTGAGTTTATAAATTCTAGGAAATGTTGGGCAAAGGAGTTAGTACTTGAGTAGTTCTCCCAGTTAATGTTTGAGTAATTGAAATCACTCAAAATCAGGGTGTTTGGTAGGACCTTTATGTTTCCCAGAGTTTCCAGAAATGCGGAGTGGGAGTCCTGGGACATGGTGGGTGATCTGTAGCAAGCTACAATTTGAATTGCAGTTTTGACCATTGTTAGTTGCATGTGGATGATCTCTGAAGCATCGTGCTGTGCTACTAACCTGGAGGTGTGGGTATCCTTGATGAATATGGATACGCCCCCGCCTTTTGTATTTCAGTCTAGGTTTTCTGGCTGAAATGTATGGTATGAGTTGTAGCCTGGTAGTGCTGGGGTGCTCTCTGGAGCCTTAAACCAGGTTTCTATTACTGCACATATATTGATTTTCTCCATACTGAGGAGTGCCTCGAGTGCATGCATTTTGAGGTTTAGACTTCTGGCATTGAGTAGCATTACCTCAGTTTTTTGTTACTTGTGCTATTTACGGAGGTGGGTTTGTCTTTTGAGCCTTGCCTAAAAAAGGCACTATGGGGGTGGCATGAGCTTTGGCCAGTATTCGAAAGCCTAAGGGTGAAAGGTGCAAGCCATCTCTAGTGAAGCAGTGTGGCTTGTTGAGCATGTCATCCCAGGCTGACAGACACTGGATCCCCTTTGAATGACACCAGAAGCTTAACTAATTGTTGAAATTGGTAATTTTTCTTTATACTGTGGTATCATTCTTGGTGAGGGCAGGATGCTACTCAGGGTTAGGGTCATACCGGTCTAGGCTACGTGATCAGAGAACTCCTCCATGTCTCTTTTCATGTAGTCCAGGGAGGTACAGCTCAGGTCATTCACACCAACATGGACAATGACAGAGTCATATTTGTACTTGTTCTGGAGTGACCTGAGTGCTTGTGTTATGTGGCAGATCCTGGCACCCGACAGGCAGCTAACAGTAAACTTCTCCTTGTTCAGCCTAGTGAGTGGGATATCAATGTGCCTGACTATAGAGTCACCTGTTACTAGTGTGTTGGGTATGTTATTTTGCCTTGAGTGCTGTGATTGAATGGCGCACTGGTTTTGTGAAGTATGTGTTTCATGGTTTGTGTTACAGGGTGGAGGTCACTTGGATGTCTGCTTTGGAGGTCTCTGTTGCTTTTGCACATTTTCTTTTTGTGTATTTATGTGTGTTCTTTGCCAGTGCTGGTGTCATAGGTCTATGTGAGACTGGTGGTGTGATGCAAGTAATTCCCTTCTCTTCCTAACTGCGTGGTCCAGTCTTGGGTTGAGAGAGCTTAGCCTCCAGTTTGGCTGTATAATTGCATTGTTCGCATGTATTAGTGTTTGGTGGTAGGAGGAGAGGGTTGTCTGTGTACATGTGGCAGTTGTAACATTGCCTCAAAATGCCTAGATTCCCCAGTTGGACCAGAGAGTACACCTGAAACTGCCCTTTGGACATGCCTGGATAGGTACAGTGAACTGTTTTACTGATTGGCTGGTAAGGTCGAATTGAGAGCCTTGTCCTTCTCTACAGTATAGGGGGGGGGGTCTAGTGCTAAGGTTTATTAGTGCTTGCTATGAGTTTTGAGCAAGTATGGTACCATTAGCTAGCCAACAGACCAACATATCCATAAGAATTAAGTATTTTTTTGTAGAGTGCCATAATATCTTCCTGGCAAATAAGAGACTTAGCATTTATATCTGAAAGTGATTCCTGTAGAGAAAAGAGAATGAAATACTAAACTTAGTTTTCTATCAGTGCTTGAAAGACTGAGAGGGCCTCAGTCACATACAAACTTACAACGTTTAAGACATGGTTGAGAATTGACTATGTGTCTAAAACTGAATGGGTAAACACATTCAGCCAATAAAGGCTACAAAGGAAGGCAATTTTGCCAGATAACTGATGACAAATTGCTCAACTTTCAAGTGAATGAGTGAACTGTAAAATTACAGATTGCCTGTCTTAGTGATCTATTTCCTAAGAACTGGCATAATATTTGTCCAGGATTATTCCTGAGCCTTATGGTCTCCCAGAAAGCAGTTCATCCCCTTTTCTAAATGTTTGAAGCACAGAGAGGATGATTTGCTATAAAACAAACATAAGACAATGTGATGCCAAAATAAAATGACTTTATTATAAAAGCAACAAATTCAGCCATGTTTTTAAAGATAACATAAACTGCATTTTACAATAATTAAATACTAATGTTGTAATATACATGACCAAAAATATAAACTGAAGAAGAGATATAGTTATTTAAACCTACATATTTTTATGTTTATCTCATGCATGCTAAGACTCTGACAAATGTATAAAAGACATTGACTTTTAAAACAATTAAAATGGAAACTTAATATTTCAGCTTGAAAGAATACTAGAATTTAATCTATGTAATATGTTGTGAAATTTGCCAACAAAACTATTTTTCTATCTCTGCATCAAAAGGACTTCTTAGATATCTTAACAATGTTTAACGAAACCTTATTTATAAAACCTTATTACAAACCCCAAATTCCTTCTTAAATTTTAAAACAGTATTTCAGTCAGTTCTGTGATCTTTTAGTTTTATACTTTATTTGAGGAAGACTGGACCTTGTTGACCAACATCATAGTAATAGGGCAAACAAAGCAGCCATCAGACACCTGACTTCTCTTAAGGAAACAGATCTTGATTGCCAGTTGACTTTTATAAACATTTATCCAGGTCTCACAGTAAAACACTCGTGAAAGATTATAATGGGTCATAACCAATGGATGACTTTCAATTTCCTTATACAAAAGCAGTCATTTAGGATTACCTATAATGTGTCCATCTCATCATTTTCCAGATGGGTTCCATCTAGTTTCACTGTTAATACGAAAATATTATCTGAAATGTGAGCCTCAAATACACAGCTACTACTACCTCTATAGAAATCGTGCAGGTTTTGGTCTGGGCAAGAAATAAATGGAACTTGTTACTTTACTTCTTGTTGGAACCTCAAAAGTCAATTTTGTTGTACAGATCCTTATTTCTATATACTAGAAAACATTTCTTTATTTAGCATAGACTTCTCTATATCAAGTTTTAGTAAGGATATAGTTAATTGGGGATTTTTTCAGTAGGTGCTAATATATGCCTGGTACAAGGTGAAAGTGCTTATTAACTATGGCCTGGGATAACTATTTGAAATTGGGCAAGGTTCAAGGCAGGGCCTTATATTCTTGCAATATCTTTTTATTTTGGCAATTGGTCAACTTATTTGAAGGATATGTAAACACTACTAGACCTTTCAGAACTACAAGTCACTCCAAGGTGGGGGTGCAGTTTGTACCATTTTTTGCATTTAGGATGACCCACACATCTCACAAATTATGCAAAGGAAAACTTCAGGGTATTAGAGATCCTAAAGCAGTTTGGAACATATTTGGTTCTTCTCATTTCTAAACGTTAGGAATCCTGTACTGACACTTGATGAAAAATGGACTTAGTCTCATACCACAGATTTCATATATCTGGGTAATTAAGTACATTTGTGGAACTATGAAAAATATCTTGAGAAACAGATGCATAGCTTGAGCTTTTTTTCATCTTTCAAGACATGCAATAGTGATGAAAAATATGCAGCTTCTTCATATAGCTTTCTTACCATCTTTTTTTACCCCCACACTCTCAAGAGGTCATTTTTTAAACTTTATTTTATTAATGTTCTAGAACATTAACATAAACCTTGAATCCACAAGGAAAAAGCAATATAGAAAACAACCAAAAAAGAAAATTAAACAAATCTGTCAGTTGCAGCACTGTTTAACAATATTTATTTATAAATATCTTATACTCTAAATTGTTAAGCCCCAGCTATCCCAGGCATAACAACAGATACCACCCATAAATATACCAATACAAAGTATTCATTTTATCAGTTGTGCTGTCAAGGTTTTCATTTTGCTATCTGAAGGTATCTGAATATCTTATTTTGAAAATGTCTTTACAGTAGAAATAAAATAGGCCAATTCACAGAGCTCCATCCTATTCCCACACATGGTGATACCTTTTTTGACAAGAATAAGCAATGATCAGGGTAATGAAACCAAGGAGAAGACCATTTTATTGAGAAAAGACACACCCAACAACTAACAGTGATTCATACCCTTAGATCTGTGCCACAATATAATAAATGGCAGACATCTTGGACTTTACACAAAAATGTATTAATTTACTGGTATTTTGAAAAATCTGACATTAGATATCTGCATCAGATTCATTTTCGGTATCTTTATGAAAAACTGGGGGAATACTTTTTAAGATGTTCTGGGTTGAGATAAGTGAACTGTATGAACCATGCAAATAGCTTTAAAGCAAATTATGCTAAAAAGTAAGCTGAGGATATTAGAAGCATATATTAATCAGATTGGGAAGGCACTTCTTAAGAGCTGTTAGACTTCTTGAATGATGCACAGACTCCATTGGCATGATCACAAAGTGATATAAACACACACACACAAACATGTGTATATATATATATATATATATATATATATGTGTGTGTGTGTGTGTGTGTGCGTGTGCGCATGTGTAGAATAATAATGACAAACCTCTTCCTTACCATCCAGTGCTTGTTTTCATAGATTAACCATTTTGGAAGGGCCTTGAGGATAACAAATCAGTATTATCAGCTATGGAAAATACCTCTTTAAAGAGATTTGCTACACTACTGCATGACAGCCAGTCTATGCAAGGAAGATTACATTTTATATGTGGTTTCGCAAAGGAGAGACATCCCTTGCCTTTAACATATGGAATGGTTTATACAGCTCCATGGTGTTCTGTTCAGGCAGTTTTAGTTGCCTACAAATCCAGTAGAATTCTTTCTTGTCCTAAGATTTTGCATCAACATCAGTCTTTTCTCTAAGAATGAACTCAAATATTATTTCTTGAAAGCTAAGATATCCATTACTATATCATAACCATGTGGGGAGTACCAGATTAACTTACCCAAACCCACAAGATAACTTTCTGACTCATTGCCTATACTCTGTTCTTCTAACAGGCTCTTTTCCACATAATCAAACATCCAGGTAACTTCCTGAAATTTCCAAGGAGTGAATGAAATTTCCAAGGAGTGAATGAAATCATTATTACACTACAAAGTGACAGTATTTTAGTGCAAGGCATGGAAATATCTGGGAACTGTTTTCCTTTCATTCATTTATTATTTCTCATACTACCTACCTCAATTTTGGTCTTAAAGGACTAGGAAAGAAATTTGAAACTAGCAGTTGCCATTTTCTTATAACATTCTTGTTAAGAAAAGTCATTGATGTAATTTAAGGCAGAACTCCCCTCAGCTACTTGTTTTATTCAGTCCCGAGGATTCGAATCCCTGTAGTATGGCTTCAGTATGGCTTCAGTGTGGCTTCAGTATGGCTTTAGTGTGGCTTCAGTGTGGCTTCAGTATGGCTTCAGTGTGGCTTCAGTATGGTTTAAATATCAGAAACCAGCCTACACTTTCCATACTTTCATTTCCTTATATTGGAATCCAAAGAAAGGTAAGCCCACCCTTCTTTTTTAAGCTTAACCTCTTGCGTGCTTTGACAGTTGAATTTGTGTCTGCCTGTATGTCATGCTATAGACATGGGGAAATCTGTAAGTTTTATGGTTCAGTAGTGCCTAGAGATTTACATAGCAAGTCCTCAGTCTTGCTGATGTAAGCAGCTGCTATAAAACAGTACGTGTAGAGTGCTATAGAACTTCCAATGTCTTTGTTGCAGTGATGAAGAGAAACAGTCACATTGCATGTAGCTGACCACATCTTTTTGGATACCCGTCTTCTTGCTAGAGGCATTATTTTCTGTAAGTGTAACATTTTTACAGACAGCAATGTTTTACTCTTGTGCTTAGCACAGAATAACTGTTATCTGCATGCTCAAAGAGTATGGTTTATATGTAGAATTGGCATGCTACATTGTAACAAATCAAGGGGATAGCAACACAACAACAGAAGAAGGAAAACGTGATACACGCATACATTTTGCATATTAGAAGAAAAGCTCACATAACACAAAAAACAGAAGGTTGTACCTATTGTATACTGTACTGCATTGTAAGGATGCAGATAAAATGACAGCAATTACTAAAGAAAACCATCTAATTAAGCAAGCAATGCCTGACAGGTTGGGTGTTATCGGGAAAACAATGTCTGCCCAGGAGTGTTTTGAGGCCCAGTACCATAGAACTTGAAATGTATTCTGAAAAAAAAAAGGACACCCAAGCAGTAAAACAAGATCATAGTATTATGGCTGGCCCTATGATGGCTATTTTGTGGAAAACATATTAAAACCTAATAAAAAGCACTAAGAGTGATTTTGATACATTAAAAATGCTTGTAATTCAAAAGACGCAATGAAAAATATATATTTTTTTTTAGTTCAAGACTGGAGTTCTTATTTAATGGATATGGACAGTTTGCATGAGGACCTCTTTAACAGTGTGATCCATTCAAGTACCCACAACTTTACTGGATTAATAGTTCACTAAAGCCCAGCATGACCAGTGGGAACTGTAAGTGGTCAAAATCTGACATATAGCTCCTGAGTGACTGAGAAACTACTCAAAACTTATATGACTAAAGGAAGCAGTTCATGTGGGTCTAAAAGGTAAGACAAAGGACTTGTATATTCATAGATTTATACACATACTGTTATATTCAGTGCAACCAATGTTTATTTAACAACCTGTTGATGCTTCTCCGAAATATGATCACTAGAAACTAAATAATTAAACTGAACAAAAGTAAATGGTAATGGCAATAATAGTAACTCCATTTACTATTCCATTTTAAGGAATAATTTTCAAAATTTATGATACTATTTTAATGCAGCTGTTGGAGTCAACATAAAGAGATTTGATATACAGTGATGCTATAAACAATGATCCTTTTCCTTAGAGATAAAACCTAGAAAGAATTGAAAAGGTACCTGAGGCCTTTAGTACTGTAGCAATGTAAGCCTTTCTGGTATCAAGTAAAAGAAGGATACATAAAAACAAGAAAAGTTATTTTAATAACTCATAGCCTAATGACATAAATGATCCTAAATAATTTTAGCATTCCATCATATCAATAAACTCATTAATCCAGGTGAACAATCCTTGACACCTCCCCTTTTGAATGAGACAAATTACAATACTACCTACAAAATAAATACTTTATACAAGCAACAACATTACTAATTGACAACATCATTATGATATCCTTGGCAGACATGATGTTAATTGTGGCACCTGTCAGCTGCATCCAGATTCAGCTCATCATGTTAAAAAAAGGAAAGCTTTTAAAGAAACTAAAATCAACCTATTTGCTTCCTGATAATCCTCCTTCAAAATACTTTTGCATAGCTGCAAAGGTTATAGCATATCCAGTTGCTGTACTTATATTTATACAAGATCAATATGTACAATCCTTATGAAGGAATATCAAATAATTTCTCTTTATAGAGGTGATACATCTATAGATTAATCATATTCTATACCAATACTTATCTTAGCACCACTCACTACAGTTTTTAAAATGCATATCCAAGGAAATCTTTGGATGTCTAACAAAAGAAGAAGTATAATATCTCTCCCACAAAATTTTGATTTCGTACTGGACATAGGACAGAGTGCCATATTTACATATTGGAATACAATTTAGCAAAAAAAAAGAGAGTTAAGAAGTCACCCTCTTTCTAAATCTCTCTATAGCCTTCAATACACTCTCTCACACCAATTTCTCATAAAAATTCTTGCTGGCCCAAATAAAACTGCACATGAATAAAACGGGTTTAGAATCTGCCCTGACTGATCTCAAAGTCAGTGCTGGCTAGATACTTACTCCAATTATTAGACCATAAAAGTTGATGTTTCTCAA
>NC_056735.1:513385541-513390541 GCF_019279795.1 Protopterus annectens
TACATAGTAAAAAGACTAATGGGAAAATTATGTAAATGTGAAGGACTGTAAATAGCAATGGTTGTTTAGGATATTGTGGGAATTTATTAAAGGATATTTTGTGCCTTGCTTTTGATGGTGACAGCTATGTTTCACAGCAGTTATTTAAACTTTTAAAACTATTTTAAAACTGAAAACGAAAAATTGGCATCCATGTTTCATTCACAGACCACTTAATGCAGCCGCTGATGTTACTTTGCCACTTAAGGTTTTAATTTTTAATTTATCAGCATCTGTTTGCTAGCATACCTTTCATCTGTATAGATTTTCTCAGAATGGCCAGATTTTTCGCCTTATATTTTTTGTCTGTTCTTCATACATTTGTGATTTTCTGGTACATTATTGAATACTGAAGTCACTAAATCGTACTAAATAAAGACAAACATTTGAGTTTCAGACTTTATATCCTTTGGAAAATATGTAATAATGCAAAACCTTTTATTCCAGCAACTTTCTAGGTGTATAGGAACAATATTTAAATTCTTTCCCTATTTTTGGTCCTTTGACCCCCCCCCCTCCATTCTTTCTGGCATTGTCCAGATGTCTTGCACTAACAGGTTGAGAGGTATGTTTGCTAATCACATGAGCCTTTAGTCACTGATCATCATGATTCAGATTTCATCTTGGCTGAACAATAGAGAACAAATAATCACATTTCTGGCTGTAGACTCAAAGTAGATTTTAGTAATAACAGTAAAATGTTCAGTACTTGGGAACTACTGATAGCATCTACCACTTTCATGTGCCATTTTATCAGTAATCACTGAGTGTGAAATATACATGACACAACACAAAGGATACAATTGGTAATCAGAAGTGCCAGTTTCACGTCCACTTTCAAATACAAATTAAGGTGACTTATCAAGGTTAAATAACTGTAAGCCTATGATAAATATCAACAGAGTAAGCAAGTGTGCATTACAAATAAAACTGATCCTAAGTGTTCTAAGCAGAATAGGGACCGATCAGTCTGCCAACTATTACAAGCTTAGCTAATACCCAAAGGTCAGACTCAAACCCTGCACCTTATATCTGTGAGGTTAAGACCTTAATCATTATGCCATCCCTGTATAAACTTGAATAGAAAAACAGGTATGAGCAAGATTTAAGTATAACAACTATTAATACTTTTTTGCAAAATATTGGAAAACATGGTTTCCAAAGCTAAGATGCCGAGTGGCATTTTATTCATAACACCTTAAAAGCAGCAATTAATATTCTCTATATGAGCCTGAAAAGTGCCCTTCTTGTAAACTACATGAAGGCAGAAAGCTACATGTTACTGAAAAGGTACAATGAGAAGCATGGAGACAAATAATGATCTGGGAATATATATATTATTATGGCAGGTCCACCACCTTAGGTGTTTTTCTTATGTTATGGAAGACCAAGATGTGATTTAAACCCTTCCTATAAAACTTTAATTTCTACCTCAAGAAATTTGCAGAACTGACTTTGCAGACAAAGTCATTTTTCTAAGGGTCATCTTCTGGAGTTAACTGATAAGCTATATAAGTTCAACAGTGAAAGCAATATGGGCCGCACAAATGGGAGTACAGCTTAGACCACCCTACTGAGTCATATATAATTTAATATTCACTTTATCCTGCAAACTCTGTTTTAATCCTTAGTCCCAAAACCTTCACATAGAATATCACTACTAAAAAACAGTAAATCAACAATAATTATCCAAATTAATGAGAACATGATATGCAGATAAAAGTAATATTATATAGTGCAATTCAGTTTCAAATCTCAAAGAACAGATAACAAGATAAAAATTGATAAGTAATATGACATGCAATAATAGTTTGCCAAGAGAACAAAAAAAACAGCAATATCTGTAGTCGTTATTAAAGCCTGCATTAAACTCCAAAAGGACACTAAAAATCAAATTATGACAAGTATATTGAAAAAATAACGAGAGCTGCACAAAATTACCAAGCAACATAATGCAACTAGAAACATTGTGCCATTTGGATCTACTTTTAAAACATGACTAGAATGTCACAAGTCCAAACAGAAACTACTGTTGTCCCAAAAATTATTAGACTTCACCAAAGAGCTAGTTTTCTGAATATATACAGAAGCGTAAGAAACAGGATATATTTGTTATTGGTGATTTCAAATGTCTACTTGTCTGCTATATATATATATATATATATATATATATATATATATATATATATATATATATATATATATAGTATATAGTATATAGATATATATATATTTGTTTACAGGGGCAGTGCAGTGATCAATATTGACCAGTTTCAGGCTCAGCCCGGTTAGTAGGCAATTGTATTTCACAAAAATTCAAAGCACCCGCACACCAGAGAAGTCAAGAATTTGTGAATCTGTTTACCCTTAATCTAGATGCCTAGAGGTTGAAACAACCTGTCAGAGCAGAACTCACATTCTTTCTGCATAAGCAGACATTGTGTTAGACTACATGGATTTCTTTTCTTTAGGATGCACAAAGTCCAGCTCACAAAAGTGATTTTCTAGAAAAACACATACTAGATGATGAGTGAGCCTATGGTGCAGAGGGTAAAGCCCTTACTGTGCCTAAGAAGATCTGTATTCAGTTAGTGTTATGGATGATGGAGGGTCGCATGGGATGATCAGAGTGAGCATCCAATGTCCTCTCCCCATTCAGAGTGGGTAAGAGGGAGGCAGCCCATATTTGCTGCAATAAGGAACACATAAGCCTGGCAAGCTCTGTACAACATAAGCAGTGAGCTGCTTGGTCAGAAGGTTGTGCATGCACTTCCCAGGGGCAGCAATAGTACAGCTGAGAAGGCTGACAGCAGGGGACACTGCACCAGTATCCTCAATCTCCTCACAACTTCCAGAAATAGGTTATGTTGAGCTTCAGGAGAGGCTTAGGCAGGTCTGGTAGACTTGTTGAATGAGGAAAGGAGCTGGTTGCAAAAAAAAAAACATACAGGATCATGCCATCCATAAGGAATATATATAACATTCTGACCTTATTATCCACAAAAATTCCATTTTCTTCAGTCTTAATCTTAAAGCATTCACCTAGGAAATCACTAAAAACAGCATCTTTGGAAAAGGCTAAAATATTGCCATGGTGGGAACTGGACAGTTACTTGAGTTTCCTTTGTGAAAGAAAGAGGTGTGGGGGTGAGCTTGCAAAGCAATCTTCAAAAAACAAATCTGACCATTAATGACAATATAGTAGCAGCATCACTGATCTTAAAATGTAAATAAATTACCTCATTCCTCAGAAAGTCAAGTCAGGTGATGCCTCTATAATAGTAGCTTATGGGAATGGCCCATTCTGGCAGGAATTGATAGCTGCTTACTTATTCAAATATAATTCGTAGTGAAGAGGAAAGCAGGGTAGTCATATGTGGTTAAAAGAGGAATGACAGGAGTTAAAAAGAAGAAAAGTGGAACAGCAAAGAGATTCTATATGAGTTATTTGCATGGCTTTTTACAAGGAAAAAGGGAAGAAGAGCTTGCATAGAATGTCAAGTTTTCAGTTGACTGTAAAGTTTCAAATGACAGAGAAATCGATAAGGATAAAGTTGAAGATCTTGAAGAACAATGGTAGTGACAGACTGTCATTCATTTCAGGATTCTTTAATTTCTGGATGTAGCAGTGAGCAATCCTGTTGTGGTCTTGAAATTGGAAGGAAGCCCATGTGGTGAAGCAAGGAGGCACCTGCTGAGGGACTTGCATGAAGGCCATCAGGACAAAGTCGATGGCTGGCACTTGATTGCCAGGGCCAGTGGATGAAGTCATGGTAATTACTAGCTCTGGTGATAAATGCCAGCATCAATACAACTGCCTGAGGACATGCCATCCTGACCTTCTCTGCCAATGATAAGAAGAGGCTAGGGACAGAAAACTTGAATATTACACTACGACTCCCTGCTGCTTGCTTTTATAAACTTAGGTGTTATTGTACACCTGTGCATTAGTATGCTGTGCTCATACTTTTTATGTTTGGTGTATTTCAGTACCTGAAGATGGCAGAATAGACTGATCTGTCAAAGGAGACAGGCAGGGCTATCCAGGTGTCAAGGTATCAGGACTGAATTGTTGTCATACCCATTTACCTCTCCCTTCCCTGTTTACCTAAGTACTGCTCAAGTTTCAATATTGCCAAATAAGTTAAGCAATGTATATAGTTTTCCTTTGCATTTTGCCTCAAACAAATTGTAAATACATGTGTAACTGTGCAAGTGTTACTACTGGAAGGTATTTCTGCTAGTGCCATCATATTGCAAAATATATTGACCTTGGGAGTAACGCCGTAACTAAGGTTGTAGATCCTCAATTAGGGAATTTTGAAAGATTCTTAATTCAGTGCCTGCTACCAATGTGATCACCAGGAAGGCAATTCACACATGTCATAATGCGTTAGTGCCCATACAGGATCAATACTTTGATGTATGCATGGATGCATGGCATTGCAGGAAAATTACCTACATGCTTCTGGGTGCAGGTAATGTGACCTGTTATAATGCAGTTCATATCTCTGCATGATGACTGCCTATTTTGAGTGAATAGCCTGCTTATCCAGCACAAGGCTCAGAATGTCTAATTTATGTTACTACTTCTGTGCAATAAATGAGCTGCGGTGGTGGTGCTGCGGTAGTGTTGTTGCCTCACAGTAAGATGTTGTCCTGTTCGATTCTCAGCTAGAGCATCTTCTGTGTGGAGGCATGCGTGAATGGGCGTACCTTCGTTGAAGGTTGTGCATCAGGGCCGGCAACTCGGCACGTAAAAATCTACTGCCAATCATTAGCAGACTGGAGTTCTGCTGTGGCAACCCCTAACCGGGAAAAGCCGAAAGGCACAACAACTTCTGTGCAATAAATCCCTATTGGGGCTCAACTCACAACTCTGTACATCCTATTTTTCACGGGATGGATCTGTTACCATTTTTCTGAATCTTGGTATAACTCCCAATCTCACATACAGGAAG